>NC_051155.1:155360348-155627848 GCF_013339745.2 Dermacentor silvarum | reverse complement strand
ACTACACAGGTTGCCTTATGGCATGAACAAGACGACTAGGAAACAGGGCCCGAATTCACAAAAACTTCTTACGCTAAAATTGTTTTTAAGAGAAATTTTCAGCCAATTCTGTTGCTCGACATAATATGAGTGATGGTGAATGGCCAATGGCAGAGAGTACTTACGAAAGGAAAGCTTTGTGAATTCGGCCTCAGAATATTATACAGTGAATTGGAACCGAATACGGCGAAACGTTCTGAAGCCATTATGATTGCCCTGGGCACATCAAAACGTTTCAGACAATGGCAAATATTACAAACAACACGCTGCCAGCGACAAACACGGTCCCAAATATACACAATGAACTTCGTGCACTTGAGCGGTTCCTAAGAAGTGGCTCCGGCCAGTCGTGACGGCGCTTTTAGTGTTGGTGAAAGTGATAAAGAAATGAGAAAACCAGTGCTCACGAACTAAATTTTATGTGGGTCCGGCCCACGATTCCTGCGCTAACTCACGAGCCCCTACAAGCTTACGCATGCGCAATGACTTTGCGTGCGTGACCACTGAGTCGCGTCAACAAAGGCGACAATACCGTATCGCCAACATGATGGCCCAGGCATTGTCCATACCCGCCGTGGTTGCTTAGTGGCGTTGGCGTTGCGCTGCTGAGCACGAGGTCGCGGGATCGAATCCCGGCCGCGGCGGCCGCATTTCGATGCTGGTGGAATGCAAAAACGGCCGTGTACTCTGCATTGGGTGCACGTTAAAGCAACCCAGGTGGTCAAAGTTTTTCCGCAGTCCCCAACTACGACGTGCCTCATAATCAAATCGTGGTTCTGGCACGTAAAACTCCAGAAATGTTTTACCCTTGTCAATACGTATGCATTTCTGATCATTTTTCGTATTATAATAGCTATTATGTAAAAGGGAGCAGCCGTCACAATTATACGTGGCTAAATTTAGTTTATTTTCAGTTCAATAATAAAAAAAAGGAAACGCGCACAAATTTGGTCTCTTATTCCTTCTCTTTCTGTAATATAATCTCTGCTAGTACGCCTCTAATTTTGGCTGTCTCCAAGAAAGGCTATTTCACATTGATTTGTATAAATAACCAGCACAGGAACCAATGAGTGAGTGAAATAACTTTTATTAGAGGTCCGGCGAGTTCGCGTCCTCGCCGAACCTCTAATAAAAGTCATTTCACTCACTCACTCAGGAACCCGTGTAAACTATCGGTGTGCGTCGATTTAGGAGCGAAAAGTAATGTCTTGTGGACGATGCGTACTCAGACATTCACGCCGAATATATATTTTGTTAATACTATTGCATGTTTGCATGTTCATCATTGGCCACCACCGCAATGTCGGCCAACCCCGTATATTGGTCACCCCCGCAACTCACTGAGACGGTCCATTCGCGGTATCACAGCCACACACTTCTGACTGTACATAAGCGCGGGATAGATAGAGCGCCGTAAAATTGGCACAAGCTTCCAATACTGCATATATAGTACAATGCCCGAGGAGCACCCATTACAGTCCCAGAACCTCTAGGTTATTTCTCTTGTTGTTCTTACAGCGCACGATAAATTCCTGTTCATTACATTATTTCGTACACATGGTATACCTTCACAGTTGATTGTTACCATGTAATATATATATTGTAAAGACGAATTGAACTTGGCCGCGGGCGCTCGCAAGGTGGGCGCTGGGAGAGAAGACGACGAGGAAGATAATAGAACAGCTGGCCAGGAACGGGTGTTGTCTCTGTGTCTTCTTTATTGCGTTACAATATATATATATATATATATATATATATATATATATATATATATATATATATATATGACAAAATTTGCTGTTGCCGGCGAGCATTTTATTCACGCTTGCCCTCTGGCCTTCATAACCGCAGCAACTGTGGTTCACAGCGCCACTGGACTCATTGAACAGTACTGGATTGATGCAAATCATGGGGGCAGGGTTACAAAGGTCAATTAAGTAAGGTTTTATTTGAAATCAGCTGAAACAAAGATAATCAGAGAAAATTGACAGATGCAGAGAAGCGGATGCATTGTTGCTTTGTCATTTTAACTATGTGACTGTGTCAGTAGCGGAAGCTTTGCTATCCAAGAGCCTGGTGTCCCAGAATCGTAGCCAAATAGAAAGAAAAGAAAACGCTAATCGAAAGAGCAGTATAAATAAACAATAGAGATAATCAAGACCTTTCACTAGAGTTAAATCAACTCACGCTCCACGCTAAGAGCTCGACATAAAGTTGCGAATATATACATATGGTTCGTAAAGCAGAGTCAGCGCATGACCTGTGGCAACCGTGAGCAGTCTCTACTCATATGCTGAAACAGTTCAGTTCACAGCAAAGAAATGAAAATTCACCAACGCGGAATCATGACAATAAACTGAGATGAAGAAAACATCGCACAAGATTACAGGAAATGTCACTGACACGAGAAAGTCATCATGCCGTATACAGTATGACAAAAAAAAAAAATCACGTCATCTTCTTTTTCGCAATGGTCACACCACAAATCCATGTTGTGAAAACTGTGGCGAGGTTGAATCTCTAGAGCACATCTTGCTCGAGTGTCCAGCTTACAGAGACGAGCGACACCGATATAAAATGAACATGGGAAAAGCTCGATCAAGGCCCCTTGACATTGACGCGAATGCTGGGTCCCTGGCCTTGCCCATCAGAACAGCGCAAAGCCCTAGACTTCTTGTTTTTATATATTGAGTCAATTGGTTTGCTGTCAAAACTATGACTCGCGCGCGTCGTTCCATCAAGACTGTGATTTTATTTTCTTTTTCATTTACCATCTACCTTCATCGCATCGCACACTTACCCTACTGTTGATACCATTATACGACCTGCATTTCCCCCCTTTTTTTCTTCTGCCCACCTTCTTCTAGGGTCTTTCTTCTCCTTCGTCCCATTCCCTGAAGAGTAGCATGCAAGCGAAAATACGCTGGCTAAACATTTACTCTGCATTTTCAATAAAGAGCTTTCTCTCTGTCACACGTCACACAATTTATCAAACACTATTCACATTGAACTAAACAGGTAGCCGTTAACAGGAAAACTGTGCAACTATTTCACAGCTATTCTTTGTTTATGCATGCAGGATCAGGGTCCGAGCAATTTCTTTAGCTATAAGGGACTTTTATCTAAAACGTCAAGACGACCCCGAAGCGTCTCCCGATGTCAGCCAAATTGTGGGAATTCGACGAGGATGTTCTCCATACAGAAGACATCCAGGGTGTTACAATGTATGCAGTCTGCAGAGTGCCTTTCACGTGTCAGACATGATAGAAAGCGAGGAGTGTATACGCCACTTCGAGACGTTGACGATGTAAGAGTGCGCCAAGAACCAGTTATATCTTGATGCCCCGTGAGAAGCGTAACAAAGGAGGCGATTTAGTTCACTCATCGAACCACATGGTCTTTTGATAATTTACGCCTCAGCCCTTGAAGTGCCACTTTGGCTTCGGATACAGCAAGCGCCATGGGTGTAAGTTCATTCAAAGTATATGCTGTAGCAGTCATTCTGTCCGCCAAGTTACTGCCCGTTATTTCAATTTGGTATGGGACCCACTGCAAACGCATCCGCTGACCGGAGCGAAGCAAGGGTCAATATTTTCTTAATTATGTAGCGAAGCGCGGTGTTATCACCACGAGAATAGCATTGCCTAAGTGTCTTCAGAGCTACTTTGGAGAAACGGATGCCTCCATTAAGCCCTCACTCAGCTAAAAAAATGTGGCAGGTCCTGGCCATTGCTGCTGTGCGTTTCGACAAGAACAAATTCAACATGAATTATTTCACTAGATCCCTCAGGGAATTGAAAGTGCGCATTAATTCAAAGTACTTCAGGGTTCCCAAGGTGTCCTCTCTCACTAAACAAGCTCAACGTTTCGTGTACGCATCGAGCATGCCTAAAACTCCGTCTATAAGCTACTGGTATCCCTTTACTTTATCATACGGCAATTCTCAACCCCGTGGCGGTTGCTGCTATTGTTCTCTACATAAAAATTATCCAACACGTCCGCCACGTCTGGGAGTCAACCACGCGTACTTTCGTGATCGGTGGGCCACTGCCTTAGCAATAACTGCCTCAACACCCCTGGCAGTAAACGTAAACGCGAGGTGGTTATATATTTCCCGTCTAGCTATAAAGAGCCGTCGGATGTTTACAGTCGCGGTAGACGCGCCGGTTGTCAGCGTTTGACCCTGGGGGCCACATCGAACGGCAGCAGCTGCACGTGTGTACGTCGGCCTGCAACTGCGCGCGGTTGCTGCCGGTGCCGCAGAAAAGCTGTACAGCCAAGTGTGTACAAGGTCGTGTGCACGATCGAGCTCGTCTTCAATATTTGCAATGTATGTCTTGTCGAATAATGCTTACGTATAGTGCCGCCTGTGCCACGTGCACAATCGAAATCGCACAATTTCCTTATGTAATTTGAGGAAGTCATGCACTTTACAATACTGCGGAAATTGCGGCAATTATTGCGGAAATGTCGACATTAGAAAATTATGGTGACTTCTAGTGCATGCAAACTTTACTGAGCGAAGTTACGTCTACTTTCAACATTTTCGGAAAATTCATCTGGTTAGCCTCTAATGCATCGACGTCAGTGCTCTTAAGTATGCCGAGGCCTTCCATCGTCTGGGTGGTATTTATTTCACGACTGCGCTGCACGACTCTGGAGGATGAGGCGAGTTCAGGTCTTCACCAACAATCGCGAGGCATCTCGGAGACTCCATAAGATAGCTATCATATTTGCGTCTGAGACTATTTATTTATTCATATAAGATACCCTAAGAGCCCTTTCGGGCGTTACATATTGGGGGGGTGGGGGGGTTGATTTTAATACATTGAGGTTACGTTCACAAACTAAAAATAAAAAGCACAAAAAGTTCGCGTGCAACATGAACCTGAAGAAACAAGATTACGCCACTTATGAAACTCAATCACAACAAAGGACACGAAATCAGATGACGTGTAAATCTCAGTGACTCCCCCGTTCTTCAAAATCAACATATTGTGGAAGAAAGTCACCAACAGCAACAAAGGGGATATTGGGCGAAAGAGTTTATAGAAGTATACGCCAAGTCGCTGAATCGGGTTTGCGTAATACAGCTGCGTTCGATTCCAAACAAAGTCCTTTAGGTATTCGCGGACACTTTAACGGGCGTGCTTAAAGCACTATCTGTCACCGAGCTTTATCTCCTGAACCAAGACCATAAAAGACACTTGTAATTACAGCATACGTATAGTCTGTCAATCTTATTGTGCTAACGAAGCTCTAGCCCCCCTCAAAGACTGCTTCGAGTGCCTATACGTAAACAGACGTGTCAAGTGCATCACATTTGTCACCAATTCTTTCTGTCTCAGGCCGCAATGAACATGCCCTTGGCACATTATAACTATGAACACTGCTTCACAAAGGAAAAGAACGAAATATGCTCTACCTCATTTCTCGACCCCCAAATATCAAGTACCAGCAGCTCCACGCGAGCCCTTCGATATCGCGCAGTAACAGATAACAAGCGCGGGTTGGCTTAAGAACTTTCGAAGAAGACTGCACGCGCACCTTGAGTCGCATGCCGCCGAACGTGCGATATTTCAAGTCAGCCCAACGGGGTCGACTGGTAAGACAAATGAACGAGAAACAGTCCCTACTGGACTGTTTACATGATCTCATAAAGTCTGACCCGAATCGTATAACGCAGTTTCACGCAGCTACTGACACACCACACCTCAAAGTAAGGCCACACTAAGCTACACGGTTGCCAATGAAACTCTTCAGTCATTGAGTAAGCAATTATTGTCGGCGGCATTAGTTCCCGCTTGCGCCGAGCGACTGACTGTGTTACCGTTCTACCGCCGCTCTATAACCGTTCTATCAAACCGTTACAGAATCATCGAGTTGCACTGAGATTTCCTCACGCGTAGAGTCCTGCATGAGCCATGAGCCACGGTCGACTATTCTGTCCGTGACCTTCCTGGCAGCTGCTTCTATGTTCGGAGTTGAGAACAAACAGGCTCAAATTGATGCTGCCCCTTGATTTACGGCGTGCAGTCACATTCTTCTTGGCCAGGGCAAACACGAAATTTCTCACGATTCCCATCGTGAATCAGACGCCGTACGATCCCCAAGGGTCGCGAATGTGCGGAATAATCAGAAAACGCACTAGCAAAAAAATTAAAAAAGGGAACTAAAGCTACCAAGTGCGCGCTTGTGGACTCAGTCGCGCGCCAGGCTGGCCCCTCTCTTCCGTGTTCTGTTTTTTTTTTTCTTTTTTTTCGAACAGCTGTTCGCATTGCAAACAGACCGGACTTTCAAAGCCTTCATGGTGAAGGCCATGGTAACGCTGGTACTCGCACTCCGCGGAAACACCGACTCACGCTATCATCAACATTTCAAAGCGACCTTATCATTATTCCGTGGTCATCACGACATTACACAGGCACGGAGCAACAAGCAACGTAAATGCAATGGGCATGCGCGGTGTTTGGTCGCGCTTACGTGGTGAAACTGAAATTGATCGTGTCCTGCTCCGTGATTGTCAAGACAGTTAAAAAAAAGGTACAACCGTTCTTGCACAGTGCGTCCGCTGTGAGGTTATAGAATGCCGCAGGTTTAAAATATCGTAGCTTGGTGTAACATTTGGCTCATGAAACTTGACGTCAGTAAGCGTGAAGCAATTAAGATAACACGGGAAGCTAATCAATCCAATGAATACAGTTATCTTAGCGGTTCTTCACTCATATGTTATCTCATAAAAGTATGTCAGTGTGACGTAACCTATCCTGAAATGGCAGATATGAAAATTTTCTCCATTGATAAGAACCTCACTCTTTGTCTTCTTTGTCTCCATTTCCCTCTTGCCCTCCACGTCGTTAAATAAACTCATGCATAAAAGCCCTTGCTCCCCCAAAACTCGAATACGCCTCACACGTTTGGGACTTTAATAACAACAGCTCTATCGCTAACACTCCAATCAGTTCAGAATCGCCCCTTGCCTTTGTACTTTGCGACTACCATGGTCAAGCCAGTGTCCATCCGATGAATAAAACGCTAAAGCTTCTTGACCTTTTTATTAAACGCCGACTTTCTCGCTTATGAATCTTCCATAGCACCGTTTATACAAGGTTTAAAGCGTATACCCCGTTCACAGCAGCGGCTCATGTGTTCTCACACTAAGCTCACCAATTAAAAGTTGGCCGACCACACTTCAAGACCCATCGGTGCTTCGCTTAGTTTGTACCTGTTTCGTACAAGCTGTCACTGGAACCACCTGCCGTCGTCTCCATCGCCAATCCTTCAAGCTTCAAGTTTGCATTATTTGATAATCTTGTGTAAAGCACGCTGATCTCAACAATATTGTCTGCTGCTGGTCCACTCTTCTCTGCAAAGCCTGAATGGCCCTTAGAGTAATAAAATGAAATAAAACTAAAGACGCCTCTCGGTATTTTACTCGCAATTTTGTACCTCTCAATTTCTTCTTGAGGCTTTCAGGGATAGAGACTGAATTCACAATTGTTTGTCGTACGTAAGAAGCACTTTATCGCTAACCAGCCACCATGCATAATTAATATCACGTCTGCCATAGTGGTTACCCCGCGCCTGATCTAACCGCTCTATATCATGCTAACTGTATCGTGAATACCTTCGGGGCCCGTATTTTCAAAAAGTTCTCGAGCTTGAAGTGTTCGTAAGAGGAAACGTCAGCCAGTCCTTATGTTTGACCCATTATTGGCAAGGCGGCCGGCCGATGGAAAGAGCGAAAAGTTTCGTGAATTCGCACCCAGATTACAATGTCCTAAGTTAAAGCGAGCGGGAACAGTCAGCTCAAGTCCCTGACCTGAAGTGGTGGACATTCATACAGCTTGCCTCCACGGTCTGCCAACTACCTCTTGGACGCCTTAAATTCATCCTGGGTGAAGGGTAAACTTCTCCCGCAGTGGAAGCACTCGATGGTGACACCGATTCCAAAGCCTGGCCAGAAATAAAGCCAAGGTGAACAAACGAGCAAGTGGCTACCAACGTATCGCGTCGCCTCAGGCCATTTTGTTCTTGAGCAGGTAAGGCCGTGCCATTTGCGTTAAGCGCCTTTTCACGCAACAGAAGAGCCTTACGGAAACAATTCGTATAGCGTTGCGTTCAGCGCGTGTAATTGGAAACAAACGTATTGCCTCGGGCTGGACTATTACGCTGTCTCTGGCTGCTATACAGGCAAGCTATATGCATGTCCGCCACTTCAGGTCAGGGACTGGAGCAGAAGGTTATACCGCTAGCGTTAGCTTAAGACATCGTAACCCGAACCGTTGTTCACGGTACAGTTAGCATACAGTTGGAACAGGCTCAGGTATAACCTCGATCGCGGAGGTGATATCAGCGAGGGCGGCTGGCCACTTTTAACTAGGACAATACGTAACTCAACATCGTAACAAGGACGTACTTTGTCAGCCTCTTACACTATAGATTTCGTGACGCTAAGTCGTGCGTATACAAGAAGCTACAGTGCTTCGGTTCTTCATCTTACGACATCGTTACGACTAACGCAAGCATAAATTTGCGCGTGCCCGTGCATGCTACACGTATTCTGGAAGGAAAGTTAGGATTACGAATATGGAAGGTTACGGCGAATGCCGTGGCATGGTAAACATCATAAATTTTTCATGTGCCCTTATTTTTTATTATTATTCGGCCGTGTTGTGTTGTTGTTGTTACAGACGCTAAGGGAACTCAGGATAGCTCGATAAAAAATAAAGAAAAAATGCAAATCCCTGCTGATCCGGCTGCTGTATCATTGACGACGTTGCAACACCTATACCGCGTGCCGTTACTCGATCGCCGCGAGCATCGAAGATGCGGAACAGGATATTACATATAGTGCAGCGTTATAGTGGGGCTCTCGTTTTCTCGTTTATTATTTTTTTCCCCCGTTATTTTTCCTGGTTTGATTTTTCCTCGTTAGCGCGTCGCGTCGCGCTTGGTTTGTTCCGTCCACTTCGAATTTCCGCCTCGCGTTGTAAGAGGAACGCGAGCAGCGGATATCTGGATCCAGGTTAAGGACAAGGGTGCGGGCGAGCACCAAACTGGACCTCGATACTCCGGCGAGCGCGCACGCGCGGGCGAGCGAGCCGAGCGGTTAATTAAAAGAAAAGGGTTTCTAGGTTGAGTCGCGCGAGCATCTCGCTCGTTTCGTCAACCCGCCGCAACTCCTTTTTTGCTCTCCAGTATGCATATAGAAGGGGAGCTTTCCGCTCCGCCGAGATAAAATCGGCGATGAAGCGAGTCGCCCGGCGCATTACCCGGATCGCGTCGCTGTTGCGCTGGCGACCTTGTCTCGCGTTTCACTTTTTTTTGCGGGCAAGGTAAGGTCGGGGCCTCGACGAGGCATCGCCGGCGAGGCTATTACGCCTCGCGCGGCGTCAACTTGATCCCGGATTGTCGCCTCGTTGCGCAAATAACGCTTCTGTTGAACTGTTCACGTTAGAAGGTTCTCCAGCGCGATCTCTATAGAGCTTGCCATACGTTAAAGAGAGAGAGAGAAAGAACGAAAAAAAAAATGAGGTCAATGGTCAGAGCTCCTGTGTATACTGTTCGGGATATGATATTTATATGCAAATACTTGATAGCCGCAATTAATTATGCGAGCGCATTCTCTGCGGGGAAGACTGTGAGGCTTTGAATGAAGATTCCTATAAAATGGGTCGCGTTCTGCGAAGGTCGGACCGCGTGCACCCATGCTATACAGCGCAAGGTCGGCTCTGCAGTATTTAAGAAAACAAAAAAAAGGGGGAAAAAAGAACCATGTACGCAAGAACGGATGCCGTGTAGGCTTAGTTTCGGCACTCACGTTGGCCGGAATGGGTCTTAGGTTTGTTTATCGCGTTGATCGAACTAGGCGACCGCAGCGTTGGCACGCTGGAGATGTAGTAAACAACAGCGCGCCACGAGTTTGGATCGACGACGTCGCTGCTTGTGGTACAGACCGGAGAATTTGTCGCGGGAATACTTTCTCGATCGGCCGTGCACTACTTTTCTTGAAGCTGTAAATATTATTGTCGTTCGCGACTCTGGTGAACATGACGTGCAAAGATATAGAAGCAAAATGGAAACATTAATTGTATCTCTAGCGAGCGCGCAGCATTACGATCAATAATGTACTGTGCTTGCGGCAGGCAGGAGTGCGAACAGCTGGCTACTGAAAAGCTTTCATAAGAACATTAGCGTGTGATAAGTACTACTATTACGCTTCCTAGTATTACTTATTATGAATATGGAATATCTCTTATTTCATGTATGCATTGGATATTAGGCTATTCAATCTCAACGTTCGCGCTGTTTTATCATTGTAAACAGACAGATATAGTTTTAAACGTAATCACGGTCCCCGAATGCCTTATTCGTGTAGGCCCACATCAGGTGAATTGCAAAGGGGCTGAATGCAGGCGGGCGTCCTGTCCTGCGCTGAGCGAGAGCACTTGTTAGATGGTGAAACGCTGTCACCCGAGAAAGATAAACAAGTACACTTGTCAATATCGACGCAGTTTGTAATGGTGAGCTGCATGTCATGGATAGCGTTTTGTAATGCGGGGTTATAGGTAAGAGGCGCTCAGGTGGAGCAATTGCCTGCCTTAATCGCCAGGCTAAACCCACCTGTTGCTACAATCCACCACCACCACATACACTGTAAAGCCCGAGTGATAAGAACACTGCATGCATATCCCACACTTTCTTCCGTATATCTCTATATAAGTGAGCGCAACTCTTCACGAAGCAGTTCGTGTATACGGTATAAATCGTTCCTTAAAGAAAAGACGCCAGCCAACGCTGATAGCGGGTGCTATATTGCCGCGTGAAGTCGGCTCGCCCAATACAAACAGTACTAACGATTGATAAAGTATTTATGAATTATTCAGCCCAGGGGAGGAATTCACAAAGCGTTTTGTTCGTAAGCGCTCTTCGCCCGTTGGCCGGCTGCCTTCCCTAATTAATACGGCCTAACATCGCAATTGGCTGGAATATGCAGCTTTAGCGTAAGAAGTTTTCTGTGAATACGGGCCCCAGTGCACAAGCTCACTACCACGCACCACACACGACCACAATGTGTGTAGTGTGTACGTTTTAGTCACGTTGGCCCACATTGCCAAACAGTTTTGTACGCAAGAGCCATTCGTGGTACATGGTACGCAAGGTGTATGCCAATCAGGATAGAGGTCATATTGTCAGTAAAGGCACGCCGGCCAGTGGGACGCAGTTCTTACAACAAACTGTGAGAACTGCGCCTGGTTCGGCAGTGTGAAATACATAGCGCGTAAATACAAACGCCAGCGACTAGCTCTATGTATTCCTCGCTTTACTTATTCTCTTAGCCCCGGCACTATCCATGAACATATGTGGTGAACTTGAATATACGCGCTTTCTCTCCACCATCACCACCATCACATCATCACCACCACCACCACATCTCCACCATCACCAGTCATCATTTTTCTTCCCTTCCGAGTCGCCCTTTCCCAGTGCGAAGTAGCAGGCCCAAGTAAGCTATAGCTCAATCAAACCTGCCTTCCTTTCTACATATAAATTAATGACTCTGTTCTTCGCAGTATCAAAGTCGCTGAATCAGCAGTGTAAGTTCACGTACGAGTCAACTAAGTTGCTATCAACAAGAGTTACGACGCGCTGAAGAAGTTGCAAAGCTTCCCCACAACCAAGCGAACAACGTCGACCAAGAAGTATTAAGGGCAAACACGATAGCAGAAAACTTTGAGGCCGCGTGTCGACGCCCGTTTCTCTGCTCGCGCGGGCCGGCGCCGAAGATCGGCCGGCGGCGTCGGCGAGTCTGGCGTCCCGCATACTTGGGTGCTGCCCGCCGGCCTGCTCGTCGTCGCCGACGTCGCTTCTGCGCTGTGCATGGCCGGCGCCGAATCCGTTCCGTTCCTGGCGACGATCGCCGCCGCAACCGGACCGTGTGCACCGCGGTATGGGCGGCACGGAAAGAAACAGGTCCCCTCGACGCCGCGTCGCGCGCATGCAGGGCCTGCCTCTCCCCCGGCGAACACAAACGAATAGGCGCGCCTATGCAAATGCGCCGCCGACCGCCCGGCAACCGGAACGCGCGCAATAACCAAACACGCGCAACTGCGGCGCGTCGCACTTAACCGCATCCGCAAACAGATCGGCGCGAGGATGCACTGCGGGAAAGCCTCCTCCTGTGTGTGTGCGACCCCTCGGACGTTGCAGCGCGTGCTCGTTTGGACCACGTCTTCTTTGTAGCGTAAGCAGAAACAGAAAGAAAAGGTCTCTATGGTGCGCTTTTGAAAATCTTGCGCGGAGGTGGACTGGAGTGCATGCGTGTATGAGTGAGTGCTAAAGAGAAAGGGAGATTAGCGTCGAAGGAGTTTGGCCTCACACGGATGTCGTCATCGCAGCGCCATCGCTCTTCTCTCAAGCTGCGTGTGGTTACGGTTCTGTTTCGTGCGGATAACGGACTCCAAACTTCATTATTATGTTTCATAAGCAACAGAGCTGAATTTTAAGAGAGAGAGAGAGAGAGAGAGAGAGAGAGAGAGGCAGGGGGATAGTAACACTCAGAGCAAATTACTTGACGCGCGCAAGAAGACATCAGCGCATCTTGCAGGAGCTAAGTTTTGCCGGCAAATTGGTAGCAATCAGCTAGCAATGGTAGCTTAGTCTAAAACTATGCATTCGGCCTATGCCACATATTTCGCCGCGTTATTATCAGCACCATGTATAGGATTTTAAATCAACTTATAGATTTTGCCAGTGTTGTCATTCCACGAGATGTACGGCAGCGGTATATGGATGTCTTGAACAGTGAAACAGATGATCAAATAATTCCTTTAACATGAATATCTGGTGTATTACCAGGCCCAGTACAAGCCTGCATGCAGCTAGGCGAACCTCTGCTGTGTACGTTAAGTATTGTTTCTATTTCATATAAGATGTAGTTAGGAAACGGGAAGGAAGAAAAAAAGATGTCGCAGTTTCGCCTAAGGCGAAATATTGATTCCGATAGCAAATTATTGGACTGCTATACAAAGTAAGGATAGTAGTTTTATCAACCGTGTAAACTTGCAAGCATTCGCTTACTAACTAAATTATCAAAGCATGGTGTCAAGCGCGCACAGGCAAACATGAACACACCTCACTCGATGCCCGCGGAACACTCGCTGTCAGAACGCTGGCGTGAGGAAGAGTCGCAGCAGCAGCGACCGAATTGTCCTTCGTGCTGCGCTTCTCGCTTCAACGCGAACTTTATTATATTTCTTATATACCGCGACCCGAACTAAGCGGCGAGAACACAACGCATACGAAGCCATGACTAGACTACTAGGTTACTAGACTAGACCATACTAGACTTTGTACCCACCGCAAATTACTTTCAACATAGGACCCGCACGAGGCCGCGCTCAGCCGCGCCATACCTTTGGCCATACGAAGAAAGCGATGGAAGACGGCACGCTTTTCCTCCTTTGCGCGCGCGAGATAAAGCCACCATCCTCCTCGGCTCACCCTCGCAGACGCTTTCACTCGCACCTACAGCACATACGACCAACGCCTCCTAGACAGCACAAGGCCTGTGCACTTCGATCCATGACGTCATGATACTTTGCCCGACTGCCATAGAATCTAATGGGGATGCTCCCGAGTAAACTGCAGTCATTTTGACGTCACCGATTTCGTCACGCCGGGTTTGACAGGGGACATTTCGGTCCAAGTAGCATGACGTCATAAAGCAGAGTGCCCAGGCCTGCTATCTAGGTGCCATTGATACGACAAGCAGCCGCGATGCTATCGCACATGGCCGACTTTATACTGAGCATCGTGGCGATGGCGACGGTGGAAATTTACCTGGAGTGTCCATACAATTGCTATCGCAATAAAAGAAAACTTGCAGGTCGGCCATCTTGTTTTGAGTGTGTGCGATCTCAGTAGGAAGTTGGTCGTGATCTGAATATCTAATAAAAGCTCGCAAGAGTACACACCGGATGTCTTGTTTAGAAATGCACATCTTGTGGCTTCTGGTACTGTTGACATTATCGCGTTGTTCATGAATTAAACATCTTTCAATACACACCGGATGAAGACAGCAGTCTGCTTGTCTTACGTTCATTTCGTTCTTTACATATGTCTTTCTCTTCTTTTTATTCATGTATTCGGACAAGCTGCGGCTTGTGCCCTTGCGAAGCTTACGCAAACACTATATTATTTTAGTTTGTTATCTGAGATAATTTTGTTATAAAGCGAAAACAGCGCACCGTATCATACTACAATATTTCGTTTACCTCGACACCTATACATGTATCAGAAAAGCAAGGAAGCATGAACCATCATGATAGTGGGTGCAGATATTCCACCATATAGGGTGTCCCACGAAACTTGAGCCAAACTTCAAAAATATGCGAATGCGACGTAGCTGGACAAAACCAAAGTAATGCTGTTTGGCGTCGCTTGGAGATACTCGCATTATTTTTTGCATTCCGCCTGATTAGATAATTAGCCTAATTAATTAATCAACTTCTCAACTATTATAGTTAAGTGAAAAGTGTCAATGAGAAGATTGTAGAGCAACATGAAAAACTCCCGATACAGCGTTCTATTGCTCAATACGTGCTACATAAAGTGTTTTTCCGAGTGTGAAAGATAGATGGTCGCAAATACACGCAAACTACCTCACGCGGCAGTTTGCGTGTAGGAGGTTAAAGTGGTCGCTAGAGACATGTAGAACAACAGCTGTCCGCGATGTGCGTGATTGCGAAAAAGAAGGGAATTCAAGGCGAAAAGCTTTCGACGTCAAACTATCACGAAATAACCCCTATATTTATTCACACGCTGTAATTCGAAGCCCTGACTGCATAAACAAAGCCTCGTGCTTTCACCTTCTTCTCTTCTGTAAGGTTTTTTAAACGTCAGATTATTTCACGTTATGTTTATCTTCGTTTGAACATTACGCTGTGGCAAGACTACCTATGCTTACATAAGAGGTTGTTTTTCGTCCACGGACTCCCCATTACCATACGCTATCACTGACGTTGAATACCCGCCGTGGTTGCTATGGTGTTGGGCTGCTGAGCACGAGGTCGCGGGATCGAATCACAGCCACGGCGGCCGCATTTCGATGGGGGCGAAATGCGACAACACCCGTGTACTTAGATTTAGGTGCACGTTAAAGAACCTCAGGTGGTCCAAATTATTCCTGGGTCCCTCACTATACGGCGTGCCTCATAATCAGATGCTGGTTTTGGCACGTAAAACCTCATAATTTTTGAACCGACGTTGAAGTAAACAAATAAAACAAGAAATAAAGCTCACTAGGGCTTGTGTCTCGTGCGATGGAACGCGCACGTGCCCTAACCTCCTTATTCATTAAGCACGTATGAACTAAAAACTATGCCTCGTATCCACCTATAGCAAAGGAAAGCGCCTCACAGGTGAAGGAGAAGGGCAGCAAAGGGTAACGCCACCCAACATGTAGGGTAAACCATAGGCGGTGTTGCCTCGGTGCGACACGTTGCATGCAGATGCTCCTCAGTTTTGGCTACACTCAAAGGTGTAATTCAACAAATTGCAACTCGAACGCTTTCTCTTTCGTGCGAGGTAACGTTGTGTCTGTGCGCCCGTGGTACACCGGGCGCATCCACAACTTTTCTATAGAGGACGAGTGGATGCCCTTTCCAATCCTCACAACTCTTCATCTACTTGTGATATGGGGACGTATATTCTGCGACGATCACCGTCGGCGATACTATCGCCTTGCATGGTGGCACGCCTTGGCCATCAGGCGCGCGCTGAGTGGCTGGTTCACCAAATCGGTTGAGCTCATCACCGCGTAGTGATCAACCGATTTGATGAACCAGCTAATCAGCGCGCGCCTGATGGCCAAGGCGATAGTATCACCGAATACTTCCCATGATCACTTGTGATATTTTCATTACTACGATTGTTGTTGTTTTTTAACCGCTGTAGCGCACAAGTTTACTTCGTGACTTCAATCGCAGAAGCTCAAAAATCAGCGAAATACTGCGCCTTGGACTGATCGTGATGACAGCACTCCAGTTATGCCAGTGTTTTGCCGCCGCGAAGTGCGCGATGGTCTCGCGCGGCCCGTTGCGTGCGCCGATGATTGCGTCGGACAAAAGGGGGCCGCCGGTGGTGGTGGCGGGCGGACGAGCGCCCGTCGGGGTACGGGACGGGCAGACCGCGCGTAGCCGAAGGAAACGTCTGCGGCGCGGGAGTGGCCCGCGTCCAACTTAGGCTCAGGAGGAAAAGGGCGATGAGGTCAATTTAATTTGACAGGTGCGCTCCTGAGCCCTCCGCGCTGCTCGCGTTTGCCTGCGCTGCGGCATCGCTGGCGACCGCGGTATTTAGGACGTCAATGGGCCAAAACAAAACCGGGTTGGGTGCCGCTCTAGCTCGCCGTCGGTCGCTGCCTTTTATTTTTGTCTCCCTATTTCTTGTTTTCTTGTTTCGTATATTCGTTTACGCCCGCTTATTTTGTGGCCCGCGCGCTCGCGCGCGCTACTATACACGACCGAGGCGGTTGCAGGCGGGAAGGAGTCGTCCCCTTCGTCGTCGGCGACTATAGCTTCGCTCCGCTGCTTCTGCGGATGACGGCGCTCTCGATTCGCTTTTGTTCATCGGCACGCGCGCGCGATACGCCCCGCTTGTGTATATGGTGCGCCTCCCGATAGCACAAGTGCACGTGCGACGAACAGGACGTGAACGGGAGTGTCCATCCTGCGCGTTTCTCTCAATGCCGTTCAGGTCAAAACAGGTGTACTCCCTTTATTGACACAAAATAAAGTGCGTAGATACATGCGTGAGGGAAACATCAGTCACATCAATACACCGGAGAGAGATACGCTTTCTGGTGACATTCATAGCTTGCACGCGTCCGTCCGTCCGTCCGTCCATGTGTGCGTGTGCGCGTGTGCGCGTGTGTGTGCGCGTGCGCGTGTGCGCGTGTGCGTGTGTGCGTGTGCGTGTGCGTGTGCGTGTGCGTGTGCGTGTGCGTGTGTGCGTGTGCGTGTGCGTGTGCGTGTGTGTGTGTGTGTGTGTGTGTGTGTGTGTGTGTGTGTGTGTGTGTGTGTGTGTGTGTACGCGTGTGTGTGTACGCGTGTGCGTGTGCGTGTGTGTGCCTGTGGTGGGGGAGGGGTTGGAGGCGACGTCTTCGACGTCCTTTTTGTCTTGGCTTGGCTTGCGATTGCGGAGACTTCATAGTTTATTATAATTGTAATTTCAAGTGTGTCTCGTGCGTAATAATTCCATTCAGTCGTGAGTAAACGCCGGTGTTGTATCCTGTCTGCTCATATTCCCGTATTTTCTTGCGCCGTTGTGAACCATGCCGTTACTTATCTATTATTTTTCCTGCCAAAGGTATGTCGCTCGTTGCTCGTTGCTCGTTGACAGCAGTTTGGCCAGGGCGCGTTTACAAGTGCGCCTCAGGTGATCGTAAAAAGCACCCGGCGCCAGCTATCGCGTGAGCACGGGCAACTGTGGTATTTGCCTAGAGAACGCATTGCACGTTTATGCGATGCCCAATGTGCGCAGGGATGTACAAGCGGTCGTTATGAGGTCGCAAAACACGCGTCGCGTGGCCTCGATCCACATGTGGAATCCGGAAAGAGGCAACTCTTATGCGGTCTCTGCACCGAGCCCTGAACGGTCAGCTTTGTTGTGGTATACGCGCGAATGCATGGAAACGAGCTTAAACGACGCATCCCTTACGCACGAACCCTCGGTTTGCCGGCGTTTATTACAATACTAAAAAAAAAAAGAAAACTAGTCGTCTCGTTTATACGAGAGCAGAAGTTCAATGGCCGCTGTCTTCACTCAGCGTGTTGAACTTGTACTAAACGAAATAGTTGCCACAAGAAACTTGTAACGCAGACGAGAAAGAAGATGACACGAGGTGACAGTGTTTAGAAGAGGAGGATGATCTAGTCAGAATAAAGGGCAATGGCGGCGGTATTGCTTGGGTAATTCTTGACCACCCGAGTTATGGCTAATTGTCGGCATTTGCCACGGACATTGAGTACAACAAAAACAGTAACATGTTGGTGCCGCTACAAATTTGGCGCAGCCAATTGCAGGATGGTGTGCTACTCGCCAGGACAACTACAGCGTCGATTTTCCAAGTACAATTGTTTGTCGAATTCACGGCAAACCATGTTAACGATGTCAAGCTGATGCTTTTTTTACAGAACTTGTTGTATACTTTCAAGTTCTGCATAGTGCGGAAATTTGCTGCAAAACAGACAGAAGTGGAGACACATACATAGGCTACTTTCAACAATGATTTATTAGAAGCCGGATCAAGATATATACACCCAAGACAAATAACAAGCCTGCTGATGTTATGAGCTGGGGAAGAAATGACAGTTCTTTCCTTATTTCTCGCTTCGCAGTACGGGCATGCTTGTTATTTGTCTTGTGTACATAAACCAATAATCCGGCTTCTCATAAACGATTGTTGAAAGTAGCGCTTGTGTATGTCTCCACTCCTACCCGTCCTGCCTCAGATGTCTGCGCTAAGAACGAGAAAATATGTCCGTACGAACAAGGCAGAAGAAACTCGGCCCTTGCTGCGTATGTTTCCATGATAAAAAAGTCAGGCACAAAAAAATTATATCGTCGCATTCCCCTGTTTTTCGCACGAAGCATCATCAAAATAGGTGGCTACCGCGTGACATACTTAGAGGTATACGGGAGACACTCTTCCTTAATCACTTTTCTCTTCTAATGTATTCAATCGAGCTGACACCTTATCGCTGAGAAGCCTTAGTTGATACGAACTGATATGCAGCCAGAAGGCTGTCTCAGTTTCTTTTCCAGCCATTCTAAGGCCATCGATCCGTCGCAGCATGGTTTTGCAACGCCTAATCCTTGAAAGGCTCCCACCGATGTTGTAGAGGTTCTCCCCAGACGGTATATAACGAAGGCGATGCGCTGTGAAGGTAGCGAGGTGTAGACTCTTCACCCGAGGGCGATGAAGGTGTTTGAAAACACGCGTCAGTTGTTGTTTTTTCTTCTTTTTTAGCGCGATCTATACTGTGGTCGGTCACGTACGCCATTTGACGGCCTCGGAATGACAGATACAAACAGATACACACGGGGCCACATGGAGAGACGGAAACATTTATTTATAAACTACGGAGACGTGCATGGGCCACTGTGGATATTTATAAGGCTGATAGAGCATAAGTGAACGATTTTGTCTCTTCTCTAACATGTAAATGAAGTGAGGGTGCTCCTCCTCACTTCATTTCACCTAATACGCATATTACAGGTTTACACACGGTGTGCACGGGTCGTATTATGTGCGCACGTATTTATGTAGAACCCACCAGCTCAGGGCGACCTCTGTCTTTCGTATCAATAAAATCTATCTCTATATATAGAGCCGAAGCGAAAGTTAAAGTGAGAAGAGCTGTCGCCGAGTGCCGTGACGGAGATTATCTAAGCCTTCAGAGGTTGTAAGTAACTGTCCTTTTTAACCTGTAGAGCATGCAGCGCCCGAAAATTCTGCCTGGGTGCCATTGCACGGCCTGGGCAGAGCTCCGGTCACACGCGCTGCGGCCTGGATAATTTTCGCGAAAACTGCACAATAAGTTTTATCATGGACAAATGAAATTTGGGCCAGAAAGAATTGACGTCATAGCCGCAAAATCGAAAAACTATGCCTGAGGCAGGATACGTACGTTCGGTTACAGCTTTTTTTTTTCTTTTTTTTTCAGAGAAGACTAATTGTTAACTTGCACAAAACTGATTAATATAATTATTTCATTTTCTGTGTAGATGTTAGAAATATGTTCCTTTACTATCCTGTGCTTCAGAGCACCAAACCACTCTCGGGAGCACTGCATGCCACAGGAGCCCGCTGCAGGCATTATCACTCGTGAAGTTTCTCCGAAGGTTCTGAAGAAATCTGCATTCAACATAAACATTGCGTGCACAATGCATACAACGTCCTTGGTGCTAGTGACGATAATTCTTGTTAGGACTAGTTGGTTCATACTTGAAACTTAAACGGATGAAGACAACGTAGAAGAACATATAACTCACGCCCACAAATGTGTGTGGTCATCCTGTTGCAATGTTCATAAAATTGTATAGCAACGAGCGCAGCTGCCATTGTTCAGCCCTGCAATGTTCCTGCATTGAGGCTAGTAACACTGCGTACTATAGCCTCAATGCAGGAGCATCGCAGGGCTGAATAGTGGCACGTAGCGTGAGAGGGAATGACGGAGACGGGCTCAATGAAACTATAGTGCAGGCCTTCGCCATAAGCAGAATCACCTACGCTCTCCCTTCCCAAGCCGTCTGACAAACCGAAATCGACCAAGCAAATCTACTAATCCGGATTACCTGCAAGGCGGTACTCGGCCTGCCCAAAAACGCGAGCACAGGCACCCTCGGCGATCTGGGCACGACAAACACGTATACGAAGAACTCGCCACGGCCACACTCACGGTCCAGCGCGAAAGACTCAACCAGGGGCGCTCCATGCTAACTCGACTACGCTACCCCCTAACGCCACAGTTGTGCGAAGACGAGACCACACTTATGCCACGTGATCTACGAGCAAGAATCCACGTGGACTCCCGTCCCACGTCGCATGAAGCACGCGAAACGGCGACACGCTCGAGCAGCCATCTTGCGGAAAACACAGGGGGACGCAGGCACCTATACTTCACTGACGCGGGCTTATATCCCCGAGGTGGGACGGCGACTCCCACTTACGCGGAGGTCGCGACGAACCGGGGGAGACCGATCGTAGCAGCAACCGGCATCAACAAGGCATCAAGCGCCACGGCGGAATCCGCGGCCATTGCCCTGGCCATCCGAGACGCTGAGGCCAGGAGCCAGTCAGCTTGTACGAGGTCTGTTAGAAAAGTATCCGACCTTATTATTTTTTTGCGAAAACCTGATGGATATGAAACAAGCGCGCTTGCATAAGTGGACCTTGAATCTTCGTGCGCATGCGCGAATTTTTTCCCGACTGCCGATAGCGTCAGTCGCTGGGACGCAGCGTTTGAGTGAGGTAGTGTGCAGTGCTCTCGTCGGTTTTCTTATTGCAATGAAAATGACGGAGCGACTGGAGCAGCGCTGTTGCATCAAATTGTGCCAGAAACTGGGCAACAGCCAAGCGGAAACCATTCGGAAGATTCAGACGGCTTTCGATGACGATGCTATGAGCAGCACACAGATTAAGGAGTGGTACAACCGGTTTAAAGACGGCCGCACATCAGTGGAGAGCGAGCCATGTTCTGGTTAGCCATCAACATGCCGATATGACCTGGTCATTGCCGAAGTGAACGTTGTGGTGATGCGGGACCGTCGTGTGACTATCTGAGAAATTGCGGAAGAGGTGGGCATTAGCACTTTTTCTGCACATTCCATTATGACCGAAGATTTGGCCATAAAGAGAGTTGCGGCGAAATTCGGGCCGAAGCTGCTCACGGTGGAGCAAAAGCAACTTTGTGTTGAAGTCTCACAGGGCATGCTGGATTCCACAAACAGTGACCCCGACTTCATGAACACCATAATCACTGGTGACGAGTCTTGGGTGTACGGGTACGACCCGGAATCCAAATCCCAGTCGTCACAGTGGAAGCATTCCACGTCACCAAGACCAAAGAATTAAGGCCCGCCAAGTGCACAGCAACGTCAAAGTGATCCCGCAATCGCGGGATCACTTTGCGTTGTTGGCCAATCGCTAATTACTCTCCTGATATGGCCCCCTGAAACTTCTGGCTGTTTCCCAAAATCAAGAGGCCATTGAAAGGAGCGAAATTTCAGATAAGAGTATGGCTGCAACGACAGCTGAGCTAAACTCCATTCCGAAAGAGGCCTTCTCAGAATGCTTCCAACAATGGCAGCACCGCTGGGAGAAATGTGTTTGAGTCCCAAGGAGACTACTTTGAGGGTGATTAGGTTTACAACACTCCAGTTATGCCAGTTTTTTTTTTCTTCGGCCAAAGGTCGGATACTTTTCTAACAGACCTCGTATACTCACAGACTCGCCAGACGCCTGCCGACTTTTCCTTCGGGGAGTTATACCGGCCGGGGTCCTTCGCACACTGGGACCAAGCCTCCAAATGGAGCACGGGATAACCTGGTGTCCGGCGCACACCGGAGTGGCAGGCAACGATCGGGCGGATCGCCTAGCTCGAGGCATGACAGGCCGAGCCGCGATACAAACCGCTCGAACGGACGGCTCTCCGACACCCGGCATCAGACCGACAGGCACACTCGAAGCACAACGACTGTGATGACGAACCAAAGCTCCACCTCATCCCAGGCTCAACAGGCGAGGTATTGGCGCCGAATACAGACAAACACCTACACAGAGACTCCACAAAATGTTTCCAGACAAACACAGCGACAGAAGTCCGTGGTGCGACTCCTCCCCGACACTCGAACGCATAACTTACCAATGCACGCAGGGTATGGTAGGCGCCGTCTCGCCGCTACTTAACGACACACTCAACAATTGGTCTTGGGAGGCGCGACTCTCCGAACGGGACTTGTGAAGCCAATTGGCGACCCTCGACCAGGCCCGGCGAGCCGCAATAGCCCGTGGGGCCTTGGAAGACGGGGCTACACCCGCAGTAAACAAGCACAATCTTTACTTCTGTAAAGTTGTTTATCTCTCCTGCATTGAGACTGCCACAGAACACCTCTGACAATGAGTGGCTCGTGTGTGTGAAGCCCCAGTTGCCGAATTATTTTTATGTGCTTCGAATGCTCCTGTACGGCGTTCTGGCACGCTGTTTTGAAGCCCACGACATGACGAGAAAAAAGTTCGGACGATACACACGAAGCTCGAACAACTCTCTTATGTCACAGCCAACAGCGATGCATTTACAGATAAACGTTGTTTAAAACAAACGAGCGAAGGAACGTCAAGCATAAATAAAGCAGGAATAAAAACACCAACGTGGGGCGGCTAATATAAACAGAAGGAGGTGGTCGCCAATTCTGCGAATAGATATCAACCGCGATCAGCCAGCTAAGACGGCTTTTCGATGCTGCAGATGTCATTCATCACGAAGTAAAACAGAAATTTCTCTCTCTTACCCCCCCCCCCCCCGCCTTCGCCTTTCTCTCTCTCTCTCTCTCTCTCTCTCTATATATATATATATATATATATATATATATATGTTTAGGTACAGTTGATGGTAATATTTTAACAGTCCGTTTTACGTTCCGAGATAATCATATAAAAACAGAACCATCCATCATATTCACCTTGATTAGCAAGCGGCACACAACCTAAATGCGTGCAGATCCCGATCGTCACCAGCCAATTATCATTTTTGCATTAGTAGCACTACTTCATGAAATAGAAGATGATCTGCAAAAGCAGGATTATATATATATATATTGTGGGCATTCCTTAGTGACATCTTCGTTGGCTGCACATGTTCATCATCTCATCGGCTTCGTCGTCTTCATCGCTTGTGGGGACTCATCTTGAGACTGATCTGTGCCTCGAGTGTGATCGGTCCGCCGTGTCTTCGGGGCGTATTAAAGGTCGTGCTAACGCTACGTCACTATATATATATATATATATATATATATATATATATATATATATATATTGAAAGCACCGCGTTCGATTAGTTCTAAGTTCCTTGACTGGGATAGGGCTAGCTTCTGCTCGTTCAAATTTGTAAGACTCGCACGTACCTCATAGCGAAAATGTAACTTGTAAGATTACATAAAATATATACTACCTCGCTACACACGAGATGACGGCCGCGTCTTTCCGTTACTATATTTCGCTCTCTGCCCATACGAGTAACTTGTGCTTCCTGGTAGCTGTGCTCTTCAGTGGCCTACCTTCTTCCAACACGCCTCGTTTTCCGGCACGCCCACCAGCCTGCAAACGCTAAGGGAAAGTGCGGCCGGAAAGATATATGGAAAAGGCCAGTCTGTCGCCGTGGTCGGGTGAGAGGTGTCGGTGATGTTCTATACGATCGCGGGTGGCCGTTAAGGTGCTTCGCGCGATCTGATCTTCTGCGCAAGACACGTTCTCAGATGTGACAAATGGCACCGCGGAACAACTTATGAAACTGGCTTCGCAACAGCCCAGTCCAGGCCCCTTCTCGGGCATACGGGATTATGCATTGCAACCGAAAGGAGCAATACGTAATGAACTTGAATAATCATGCCTTATCACGCACATCGTGGAGCAGTGCAACATGAATGCAACGCCTTGGATGTTGTAAGAATCTAAGGTACCTATTCTTTAGGGAACCGAGGGGCGCGTTTACGCAATCTTGACCGAATGAGCAGTGGCTATAATGGTTCGGCGTGCTGCCCGGTGGGTGTCACCGTGTGTGTTGCACCATTTGCAAGAAACCTATATCGCATGCAAAGAGGGCGAGAGGAAGAAAAAAATCAAACAAGTTTTGTAGATTGCCTTCTCTCCCCGTCTTTCAGGCAGCCAGCACGCCCGCACGGCACCAACGTGTTTCATAAGGTCTTTTTCAATGAGCCAATTGAGCTAAATTTCTTCGAAAGATAGTTGCATTTCTTGTGTCAGCTGTGTGAGCGCGTAGGCGCCAATTAGAACTCTATAGACTCCGGGAAAATGTGCTCGCCGCGAGAGGGAATTATCTATATGATGGTTGTCGCGTATCGAAAATTGTGTCCTTCTTAACGGCAAAACGCGTTCCAAGTCACGAATGAGATCCTCTAGGGATCTTATGCGAGCAAGTTGTCGGCTTTACAGGAGGCAATAAGATTGTTACGAGCCGCTTGTCGCCTTGTGTGGATAAAGAAGACGACGGTCAGCAGGACCGTCTGGCCAACTTGCCTACCTGAATCTGAACAAAGATTGCACATAAACATTACCTTACTCTTCCCCTTTGTCGTCCATTCACAATACTAATCGAGCACAGCGCAATCACCACGTTGCAGCTGATCGCATACCTTGCTTTTATTACTCAGCACTACAGCTTCCCCGCCGAACACGACCGGACGCACACAAACACACCAGAAGTGCCGCGAGCTCTTCCCGAGTCCTGTACATAGCGAGGCAGAAATGGAGGTCAAATGGGTTTGCGTGGCTTCTTTCTGCTTCTTTTCAGCCCCTCCGGCCTCTTTCTCGGAGTCGGGAGGCGAGCGAGCGGTCGGTCGCCCGGGCCGCCAAAAAGATCGACAGGAGGGAAGTACTGATGCCCGACGCCTGCTGCGCCCGAAGCAGCAGCAGGAGCTGGTGCACGTGTGTACTTTCGGCTTACAGCGCCCTTGCCACTACTGCCACTCCTCGCACAGGCAACGCGCAGCGCGCGTCCTTCAACCATTGCTCATTTCGCCTCTTTCGCTATAGCTGCCTCCTTCCTCGGCAGGCGCAGCCAGCTGCCGCCGTAGAAGCTATACTTGAAAAAAGAAAAGCATTCGCGACTACCGCTCGTAGCTCGCAGCCCTGTCTGTCACTCCTTTCCAAATGAAAGGAACATCGCTGTGGCAACGCCGGCGAGAACTGCAGAGAGACGTCGAACGAACGCTCTGTGTTGCTGCGTTCCACGCCGTGTCGTTGACCCCGATCCAATGGCGGGAGAAAGTGTTCGGACGTGTTCTTCCTTCGTTCGGCCGCCTTGTTTGACTGAAGGTGCACCCTCCTTCTCTCGACGACGCTCACTCTACGTGCTGCCCGGCGGAGGTTGACCCTAACCGAGTTTCTGCCTTCCCTCACCTGCCTTGGCTTCCTCTCCCAAACACCCCCTGCTCTTAAAGGGGGGGGGGGGAAAAATGGAAAGAAAGAAAGGTGCCCCCAGGAAGATGGGGCAAGGACTGTCGCGCGTCACGGACGAAAGAGGCCTGCGAAGGGTGGAGTGGGGCATCCGCGGATCGGGCGGTGTCGTTCAGAATTCGGCTTCGCTGAGGGATTGATCAGTCTTCGCTCACCGCATAGCTCGTCGATCTTGCTATAGCGTGCGCAGATAGCGCAGTTAAGCGCCCTGATGGCCGAGGTGAGAGGTAGCTAGGCGAGCCGCATGCACAGTTAGTGATGACTCGCGACATTGTATTGTTCAACCATATGCAAGACTTTCGTAATCCTGAGAATAAGTCATGTTGTTTCCTCCTTCCGCGTTAGTGTTAGGAACGCCTTGAAATCGCCGCTGGAGATTTCGTCGAAATCCGACGTTATCTATTAAGGCCGGTGCGTCTAGCTATAAGCACGCTAGTCGGAAGCGAAAACGTTTCGCAATATTGCATGGAGTATACGCGCAATGGAAAATACGTGTGGCTAACGTTGCTGGCTCATAAAAGAAAAAGATCATATGCGACTGACTTTTAAAGCGCATTCGCGACCCGGAATTACCCTTCAGCACCTAATACGGTGTCAACGTAAGTGCGAACTATGTTGGAAGTGTTTTGCATGACTGCAAAACGGAGAATGCTGAAAGAGTTGACGGCCAGATATTAATAATCATGCACCAGCATTAACACTGACACTCTCCAGAGATGCATGGTGATGGAAAAGAAACAGTCCATGTCGTGATATTTATCAACAAAGGTGTGTTTATAAGAATATCGCTGTCGCGCGACTACTTACTCGTACTTTTGAATTTTGAGCTGGCGTGCGGAAACGTAAAACATTACCACCATGTAAAAAAAAAGAAAACAAAAAACAAACAAAACGCCAAATTTCTCTCCAATGGTTATCTGGCGATTACGGGATCACATGAAAAAGTTACGCAGACAAGACATCACACCAACAAGACCAATGCGTTCCGACACTGATCTCTATAGACAGACACTTCGAAGCAGCTTAGCAACCTGGCGCGTGCACTGTTGTAGGTATAGTGTGGAACACCCCAAATATAACGCGGACCAGACCTACACGAACTAAGTGAACCATCGAGCTGTCAAGCACCGTTCGCGATCGATAATTTGTGCAGGGATTTGTGCCCTACACAGACTTTTGAGAGTGCTAAACACTTCGCTGCAGCTCCGGCTTACATCCGCACTTTACCGAGTGGACGCGTCCCTTCTGCGTCGACTGTGATTTCGGCGATTGCCATCACGAAGGCTTACACAGCTCTGATTGGAATGGCTGACAGTGATGCGTGCTATGTCTGCGGCTGCGAAAAAAGAAGAACATCGGTCACTTATTGCGCCACTGTCGTCGATTTGATTTACAAAGACAATCACTCTTCGACGCATTGCAACGATTGGTCGATCGGCCGCTGTCCGTGCAGGCGCTTTACTGGAACACCATTGCTATCGCTCGTCGGCCAACAAGGCAGTGAAGACACCTTTGTGCTTCTTGAGCGCGAGGGCCGTACGAACGTCTTTGACTGTGTGACGCTGCCTGCGCGCGTGTAAGCATTCACCACGTCTTCCAATCACTCTCTTTTTTTTTTCTATTCGACTGTAGCCCCCCCCCCCCCCCCCCCCTCCCGCTCCGCTGCAGCGTAGATTAGAAAACCAAGGTCCGCATTCACAAAATAATTTTCTTTTCTTTTTCTTCGTTTTTTTTATCCACAGCAGAAAAATTAGGGACGGATGTCGACCAATGGCAAAGTGCAGTTACGAAAAACTTTCTGAATACGGGCCCAGATCCTTCTCTGATTAACATCCCTCCCTACTCCTTTTCTTCTTCCCTCTCTCTCTCTCTCTTTCGATTGGCATAAAAACCCCAAATAAGACGCCTCAAAATGTCTGTAACGTGAGCTCGTCTTTGCAATAATCCTAACCTCACGCAAAAGCGACGTTATGAAAGCATGGTTATACCGCTATGTTTGGTCAACACACACACACACACACACACACACACACACACACACACACACACACACACACACACACACACACACACACACACACACACACACACACACACACACACACACACACACACACACACACACACACACACACACACACACACACACACACACACACACACACACACACACACACACACACACACACACACACACACACACACACACACACACACACACACACACACACATACCTGCAGTGACATCGACACAAAACACACAATGTACACGACAAAAAGTGGAACGGAGGCAAGGCCACCACCGTATACACCCCATATACACAGAAGTGCGAGGCATTTAGAATTTGTTAAATCCAAAAATGAGTACCACGTCAGTTTTTTCCGCTTAAGGCCAATCATAACTAAGAAAATAAGCTCAGCAAGTTTGTTGCGCAATTATGTTGTAACTTCACCGCGAAGTGCAAGTTGTGGCGTGTTATCCTCGTTCTGTCCTGGTCTACTTGTCGCGCCGAAGTTTCAACACCAAATAAACTCTCTTGTTTACTTTCAGATCAAGAAAACAGCGCGTATGTATGCTCGCCACACTTCGCTACGCACTCGCGCAACCAAATGGGCCTAGCTCTGTGAGAACAAAGAAGACCAAAGAAAAAAAATGAAAAAAGAGCGAGGTACCGGCTTGTCTGTCAGATTTGTATTTGGGGGCGCATCGTTTCACCTTCTTCCGGTTTACATTCGAGGTCTCCCCCCCTTCGCCATGTGTGAACACGAAGCAGCGGCAGCGGCGGCCCGCTTCCGCCCCGCGTTGTGAAACGTGAGCATCAAACCGTGACAGCCGAAGGAACGCCGAGAGTGAATATGCGCGCGCCTATAGGCCACGACCACACGTGCGACGGGTCTCTGGCCACAAATACGCTATGCATAAAGAGAAATGGAGGGAAAAGGGCTGCGGCCTCGTTGTTGCAGCAACAGGAGAGGTGGTGGTGGTAGCAATACTACAGAAAGAAGTATTGTAAGTGGGCATCGGTCGTCGAGCAGATCGCAGGGAAAGGTGCTTGTCCAGAGGCGGTGGCTATTTGGAACAGCGACCATACCCCCTGTGTTATTCTCCTGCTCCCCTTGCTTTCCTTTCGCTTCTGGTGCGTGCGCCTGTGTGAGTGTGCGCATGTTTGCTGCTGCGTGTGTGTTTGTGTGCGTGCTGGTTGTTACCGCTGTCGTTGGCTTCCCGGAGTGCGGGGTCCGCTTTCGGGTTCCCTGTGAAACATTCTTGCCTCGCGTGTGCGGTTGAAGACCGTCACGGATGAGCAGCGAAGGCGGCCGCTGAAGCTAGCGGTGCGGCATGGATGCGCTGAATCTGTGCTTTTATTTCTTGTCTATTTATTTATTTTTTCGTTTCTTGAGTTAAGCTCCTCGGCCGTATAGAGGAGGCCGCATCGAGGGAGTCCGGAGTGGTCTCACTGCAGAGGGTCGCGAAGTATCGAGCTGTAGACGCGCTCATGCTTGTTCGTACTTAATGTAAATTCCTCACTGACAATGTGCCGAAAAGATTGTCTTGGCTTGGTTGAATTAACAATTATCTGAGGGATTCAAGCAAGCCATGGCAGAGAGGGCCTACGGCTCCGGACTGGCCTTGGCCACCTGGGATCTAAGTTACGAGGTCTTCAGTTTTACTGCGATGAGCAGTTATGAGCGATGAATCGGGCAATATCTGTATACGGACGTGCCCAAACGCCTGGAAAGCGTTCGTGCACGTTGAGCGAGCGATTATAGTAGAACTTGAGTCGAGAACCGCAGGGCTGTGATCAGACGCTCTATACCTGTATACTCCCTAACCGTATTGCATTGCCCCAAAGAAACAGTTGTTTTATAGAATATTGCTCACATTTCTCGCGCTTTTTTTACAGGTCACAATAAGGGTATCATTATTAAGTGTCAAATCCTTTCTCTTGCGATTCTGATTAAACCTTAAAATTGCCGAAGGGCCTACCAAACAAAGAACACTGCGCTTCGTCGTGTTTTCCCATCCGGCCACCGCTGGCACATTATCACGTGACTAGAAAAGGAGGGGGGGGGGGGGCATTATCACGTGACTATACAATTGAGACACTAGCCAGGCAACGGTGAGGTTCATACAAATCATTGTTAGGTGAATGCGCTCATTTTAATGTAAAATCGCCCCTGAGCTTTACGTCACCACATTACACAACTCATCTTACACAGCTCTTGTAGAGCATCCCATGTCCCAGACGGGCTAGGAGCGTCTATATTCCGAAGTTATGGTATCCGCTAATAATTACTTGAGATTGGCTAAAAACCATCTATATATAGTCATTTTATTCAGGTAAGCAGTTATGACCAATGGCTCTATAACGGCACGCATCATACCGATCGAACACGCTGGCACTGTAAATACTGCAAAAGAAATATTTTTTTTTCATTAGCTGCCTAGCACAGTCATAGACTCGTGGCTAAAGTGTCGATGCGATTTTATAAATTCGTTAAAATTAGGAGTGTGAAAGTGAAAAAAAAAAGTGTATGTCAAGTGCATTTCGCTCCTAGAAAAGGCAGCATGCGTGCGTATAGTGAGCTCCTGAACAGCAATTTGCAATGTGGTGAACGTCGTTTAAACGACGGATCTGTGACCTCAGAGAGGTTTGACGTAATGCTGACGCATTTCTCTCGCATTTACGGCTAAATCGCCATGTTTTTTTTTCTTCATAGAAATATTGATAAGAGAGTACATCCGAAAAAAAAAATGCCAGGAGCTTCAATCGCTCCGGCTTCCTGTGGTGTCTGCTGTGCTGCTACTGATTGGGCGGCCTCGTGTAGCAGCGTAGCATACCAACGAGCGAGCTGCACCGATTGCCAAAACGTCATGACTTCACGCTCCCCCAGTGACCACATTCTGCGTCATGAAGTCCCGACATATACACCTCCTGAGAAACGAAACTGACGCTGGTGCGAATAAAATGTATTATTGTAAATGGAGGTCCAAGACCTTCATTTAGTACAAAAAAAAAAGAAAGATAGACAGACAGACAGAAAGAAAATAAGGGAACAGAGAAAATCTAAAATGTCGTTTCAGTACTTCTTTAAGGAAGCATCTACGCAAAAACGAAAGATGAGTCTTCAGGCTCCTTCGTGTCAAATTTAGACTACTATGAGCGCTTGAATACTAATGAAGTGTTTATACACCTCAAGAGTGGACGATCGGCCCGCCTCGCACCAGAGATATGGAGTTAGTGAACTTTGCTGATTACGACGTCCGGCGCAGTCTTGCACGGCATCCGGGACACTTCGTCGTCACTTCAACTGCGTCATCATAGGATCGTTTGTGACGTGTCAAGCGAAGGAGTGTCAATTGCTGTGGGTTCCGTGAACGGTCGACGAAATCAGCGCAAGCGAAACGGTTGCTGAGTGCCAATTAGTGTCACTGCCTCATAGCAGAAAGGAAAATAGAGAAAAAAAAGGAAGGAAAAAGCTAAAGCATTCAAGCACGCAAAGAAAAGGAAACGCGGCAGCTCTTTCAAAAAGCAACCAAGGGGCACCACCCGCACGCCGTTTTTTTTTATTTTTTTCATTGTTTTCTTGTCCTTCGATTGCGAAATCTCGTGAAATCAAGCCTATCGCGGCCAATCGTACTAGCAGACTGACTGATCGATAGCGCGCAAGGACTTGTGCGCATTTGCAGCACGGCGGTACGCGTATTCGCGTTAGCATTCGTGACTCACACTCTCCTATACCATTGGCGAGGACAGTGTGCCGACTTTCCTATATAGCGAAGTTTGATCAGAGAGAGAGGAGAGGAGAAAGAGGAACAGATTGAGAAAGGGCAATAACTTCGATTCCGCGTATCGCAGATAGGAGACGGCGCGCTCGCGGGCAACGAGCCATGATTTCGTCGACTTGGTGACAAAAACAAAATTCCATGCAGGCAACACCGACGGCGGTGCGTGAGCAAGTCGCGTGATAACGCTGGGTTCGCCGCGCCCATGTCTCTAGTGTGGCGTCGGGCTGCAGTAACAGTGACCCACAAAGAAAAACCACGCTTACGTATATATATATATATATATATATATATATATATATATATATATATATATATATATATATATATATATATATATGTGTGTGTGTGTGTGTGTGTGTGTGTGTGTGTGTACGTTACAAGGTTAAATCAGGTGCGCGGCCATCGGGAACGCGTTGCGTCCTTGCGACGCGCTTTGGCGTCGTCGAACGCGTACATGACAAGAAAACTTACGCGGCGACGACGTGGCGCATCGCGTTGTTTTCCCAGAGCTTGGAAACGTGGCGGTGGCGATGGTGTGAAAGGGTTGACTGCCGCAGGCGCAGTGGTAACCGCCGAGACGAGAGCCTCAATCAGGAAACGCGACACTTTAACGCGGCACGGCGCCAGAGGAGTCAAATTGTGGCTCCGGCGAAGAGGAATAACAGTGCGGCATGCGGCTACGGGCGTGAGATAGGCAGACGTCTTGTAACGACGTTGTGTTCGCCGAACGCCCGAGATGTTTTCTTGTTACGAAACGCTAGCCGGAATTCATTGCCCCCCCTCCCCCCCCCCCTTTTTTTTTTCTTGCTTGAAAACCGCACGGCATTCGCCCCACTATGTGACGCAACAGCAAGCCCGTCTTTTCAAAAAAGGAAAGAAAAGCTAGAGAACTCGCGTGCCCAACAAACATAATATTGCGTAAAGAATTAAGTTACTGTGGAGTCACGAGAATGGGGTTTCTGCTTATTTCGCATGTATGTAATGCTCCGCGCACTCCAATTTTTCATATTTTAATATTACAAATTCTAACGCAGATATGCTGCCTGCTAAATCTGAATATGTAGGCCTCAATTCAAATTTAAAATGCTTAGTGGTATGAACGTTTGAATGCCGATGACGTGTTTCTCTATTAGAGTGCGTGACTTTAAACACTTGCTGAGCGGGCCAAAGTTGTTGCTAGAGCGCAGAGGCACAGCGTCGGTCACTTCTAAGGGAGAAACTTAATATCTATTCAATGTACACATAGTAGCTCAACTCTGAAGCGAAAGCCTGCAGATATGCCAGACCCTTTCTTCGGCAGGTCTTTCCCTAATAAGTCATATGAGCCACACATTTTCCTCCGCGAAACAGAATAAACGTTGAAGTCGTAACGAATTGAATTCTAAGAAGGTTTTACCATGAGACTTGACCACGATGTACGTAGTCATGTATACCTTTATGGGCCCTTCTGGGCTGCATATTGAAAATGTGGCTACTTCTAAACCACACGTTATCAGCAATTTCTCTGTTTCTGTCCCGAAGCTCCAATGGAATTCTCCGAGAAGCGATCGAACTCAGTCCACAATACGAAGCCAACAACCTCTGCAAGGAGCATGCAGCGAAGCGCAGCACAAAATACTCTGTAACAAGTAACCTAGGGTTCGACTTCTAGACCTCGAATATACTGTATAGAAAGGCAAGGAATCAACGCACAAGTTAATGGAGTCAAAATTTGATTGAGAGAACCTGTATAAACTTTTTGTTTCAAAGAAACCATTGTTGATTTCCCGACGCGTATATAGGAAACCTAATGCTTTGAAAACCTTTGAGCAACGAACTCAATGTCTCACCAGTTTTCACGTAGTGTTGGGGAGAAACATGGTTAAAGTACGGAACTGAACCCTGCCTAATTAAGGCAGGGTTCAGTTCAGTAAAAGGACGGCGTCAACGAGTTAAACAATCTCCGCTCCCATGAAGAAACACAAGACGCACTCAACGGGCCCGTTGTATGCCATAAGTGTGTACGCAGGCAAACAATTACATCTTTATCGCTCTTGAATAAATATAATGTTATTCGCATAAGTGCTTGAACTGTTTTCGATTCTCCGAAGTTCGCCCACACAGACAGCTCTACACTGTTAATTCTTCCCTTTGCTTTCAATCTGCCATACCCCCTTTCCCCCTTCCCCAGTACAACAACAAACAGGAAATTTCATGTATATATATATATATATATATATATATATATATATATATATATGTATATAGTGCTCTTTGTCATTGGCAAAGAGCACTTACGAGAGCTTACGAGATCACTTAAGAGCACGAAAAACTCTAGCGTAAGAGCTTTTTGAGAATACGGGACCGGTATTCTTCAAGGGTCCATTCTAACATACCTGTCAGGCATTGCCATTCGGTAGCTCTGTGGTTACCCTAACTTCTTTGTATCTAGCAGTGGCTCAATACCATAGCCGACTCGGGGCTCACGAGGTATACGCGCATCGACTGCCCCAAGAAAGGCAACAAGAAAATACTAATACGAAATACCTCCAAAGGTTTCATGTGAATCCGCTTAGATTCCAATGCCAAGGAGCGACCTTCGCTCGCTCTGTTAGCTGCATACACCCAACTTACAGTCAGGTGTATTAGGCACGAGTACAGTATTTACAACAATTAGCATTTTCACGAATCTTACTAGTACTTCGAAGCGCACAGGCTTCAAGAAGTGAACTACCAGAGCATGGTTCTAACAGTCGTACTTGCAAGGAGGTGTTCAGAGGAAGTCAGATTCGAAAGAACTATTTCTGTTCAGTGTCTCGCAGCGAATTCACTTTTCGCTACAAAGAACATTTCGAAATACATGGTTCAAAGTAAGTGGTCGCGTTTGGACTTGCTTACATAATTCCCCGAGTTCTGCACCTATGTTCTGGCGTTAACAAAACTGTGTCTCATTTCAAGTCCCGCTTCCTGGCGCTGATTTTATATTACGAACTCATGATGTACCAACTAGCCCTATGACAAACTATGACAGATAAAAAAAGAAAAACAAAAGAAAGCCACAGCTGCTATTTAATGCGTACGGAAGTTTTCTTTAGTTTTCAGGCAAGCCGCTGGCGTCCGCGGTTTCTGAAGCTTTGTATTTTCCGCATGGACATTGAGAAGCTCAATTTAAGGAACTACAACATCTTTGCACTCTTGATTAACGTCAATACCTACCATGGTAATAACATTACCCACGTGGAAAGTGCACCGAGCGTACTAGCGAGTAGCCAGTATATACCAATCTCCTAGAGGAACATGATTCTTTTGATTGCGCTGTAGAGATCGCCAGGCTGTTGGACAAGGCAGGTGCCTATAGCCCCCCCCCCCCCCCCCCCCCCCCCGCGTGTTAACGACAGCTGCACAGCACGGTCGATTCGAGTGACAGGCACTCGCCGACGTACGAGACGCTCGGGTTCCGCAGTCACTTTCTCCTGAGGAGATAATGTTGAGTGTACGAAACACTGCGGTGGCATGCCGGAAGCCCATGTATAAGCGCTAACGGGTCGTCCGGTCACGATGCCTGCGCTCAGACTCGCTGCACGCGGTCACGAGCTCGGTCCCATTCCCTCCCGCTTGTCCGGTCTGAAAATCGTATTCAGCCGGCATGCAGTCTTCAAGCTCCTCGTGATTGTCGCTCTTTTATTTCCTGTAGTTGCGCCCCGCAGATTGAGCGAAGGGGCCTTAACGCAGCGGTCATGCACTGTGGGCTGACGCAGTATTACCTGAATCACCCGCGCGATTCTTTTGGGTGCGCAACAGTTGGCAAGTTGTACTATAGCCAAGTACACTTGGCGGTGGTGGCCCAGGCGAGTCTACTGTGCTAATCTAGGTCGGTCAGCAATTGTTTCACCACGGCGTCTGTTTACAAACACAGATTAAAGTGACCAAAAGTACCCCCCCCCCCTCACTTTCCCCCTTCCCTTCAGAAAATAATAATAATTATGAAGTCCGGGGTCCAACTGGAAAATGACAGGCAGCCATGACGCTTGCTTCCAGGATATATGATGAACAGTGGCACGCACGAACCGACGACTGTTTTCCTGCTTAACATTAATTCATGTTGTTCGATAGCAAGCTACCTTCTCACATGTGTCGCACGCACGCACGTACACTTGATAAGTAAATTGAATCCTCATTGTCTGGTCTTATGCCATATAAAGTGTACGAAAAAAAGGTCATTAAAGAAAATATTTCGTTCACGCACGGCCAGCGGCCGTGGTTCATGTGTCGTCCTCTTCCATGAGGTGTGCATCTCTGTTAGCCGCTACTCCACCCAAAATACCGTGCTCAAGCCAAACATAGGTATATACCAGCGACGAGCTGGCTATACCATCGGTGAAGGCTAGATGGGTTTTCTTACAGTTTATGTTTAGTAAGGTAGAGACATATCGGTGCAGTCTGCGCATGTGCGTCGACCTGGTAACGTACTGGACCTGAAAAAAGACACCCATATCTCCAAAGCCTCAACTGAAGGCGTTGCACGTTTTACGTGGAAACTCGGTACAGGCACCATGCTACAACAGGGCAGAGTCGGCCTGTCGACCTCACGAAATGCCAAGGTCAAAACAGAACGAGTTTAGTGACGTATAGCCTTGTTTACGAGCGATATGTTTGTCCACTTCTTTCAAGTGTCGGCGCTGACCTCTCCAATCCCCTTTCTGCGAACCAATGCTGCTGCTCGTCTCACATTGCTTCTTTAACCACCGGAATGTGATAAGCGGCCTCCCACCAAGCCACGAAGCAACGAGGATGCTTCGCGCTATAACTTTCCGTCAATAGCGCAACACCTTTTCCTTGGTTTTTCATCGCATTACTATACGCACGCTTCTGCTCAACCATACACCCGCGCACAGCCGAGGCCTCACACGTCGTGCGATCGACGCTGTCTCTGAAACGACAAGGGAAGATCTACTATAGACATTCGTTCTGCATCCAGGCTGTATACGGAGTGACCTCACCGGCAATGCCACACGTCGACAGCGTACACCTCGAAGGCTAACTAGGCACTCCATTCGTGAACTCGTGATCGCGGTCTATAGTATACGCGAGGAACGCTTGAGTAAAGGCGAACAAGTTGATTCTTCATTTCACGTCAGGTCAAACCAGCAGAGCCAGGGAAGTCGGAGAATCCTGACATGTACGGTGATGGGCTTCTCGCAAGATGAACGGCACACACCACACACACAAAACAAAATTTCCAGCTCGTGCCAGATACGCACAACGGGCTGCTAAGTATAAGCGTCCAGCATGCAGCGGCGGGATATAAAGCTGCCCAGCACCGATGCCGAGGCGGCGGCGGATGTGCGCGCCAGCTGAGAAGTGGGATGGGGGGAAGAGGCGGCCCGACTGGCCGACGCCAAGGTGGCCCAGTGCACGCCACGAGCCCCCGAGCGAGATGGAATGAAACCGATGGGGGGCAGAAAAATATATATATACGGGCGGAAAAGAGGGACCGCGACGACGGCGACGCCAGGCCGGCGCTGGCGGGCCGGTGCGCCGCGGCCGCTCCTCCTAAATTCAGACGTTCATTCGGGTTGACTGGCGTTGCGATGAACGCGGGGCCGCGGCGCATGCTGGCAGATGTGGGTCGGCCGGCCGATGGGACGACGCGCGTATTTCGGCGGGAGACGGCCACGTGCTTGAGTGGCCCGCGCCCTGACGCGCCACTCAACTTGAACCCCCAACACATCGAAACTATGCAGTTTCTCGGGACGAAGTGACACTCTCGGTGTTTTCTCTCCTTTCTTTCGTTTGGTCTTTCTCTGGTGGCGCAGTGTCTGTGCCGTTATTCTGCTGATGAGCGAGAGGTCGCGGGTGCGATTCCCAGCCTCAGCTGCCGCATTTCCACGAGGGCGAAATGCAAAAAAAAAAAAAAAGAAAAGCCGCTCATATACTTGGATTTAGGTGCACGGCAATCAAACCCAGGTGGTCAAAACTAATCTGCATCCCTCTACTACGGCGTCTCTCACAACCCCACGTGTTGCTTCGGGGACGTTAAATATCAATCGATCGATCGATCATTTCGTTCATTGCATCCCCTATAACCCACTTTTCCCTGCGTAAGGTAGCAAACCGGACGTGTGTCTGGTGGACCAGGGAGGAAAGTGCCTTTCCTTCATATTTTTCTCTCTTTCTCTCTTGAGCCCCCAGTCGCGAGACCCGAGGACGCTGAGTTATATAAGCAGCCGAATCAATGCTAACCACATGCAACATTTCTACGTAGTGGATTCCTTGGGACCCGATTATCTGGCGTTAATCGAGTAGGACGGTAGTTTGTGCGAACGCCTCTGTGCACACTGTGATCGTGAGCGCGATCATGGAACAACATAGATGTATTCTATATAGTCGGGAAGGATTAATACTACCGGAAAATACAACTGAACGCCGACGCAAGAAACTGTGCATAAAGGTTATAAAAAAATATATGTTTTGCCTTCCACACGGGAGCCCTGTTGACTAAACATTAAAATTAGGTTAACCTTAACAAGTGGCTTCGAGATAACTTTGGTTAGTAGAATATGAAGTTTATACAGATGTATAGAGTAATGATAATATGAATTATTTGCAATGAATTAATTGACTGGCATTTGGGGAAAAAAATAGAGAGTTGCAAGTTTGGGCACCCCACCACGTAAAGACTTCTTGCCGTTCGCACGGCAAGTGCGGCAGCCGGCAAGGATTGAAAAAGGGATTATCCAAGCGCGCGACCCAAAGTACAGCGAAAGCGTGTGATGCTTCGGGCGATGGTAAAAACATGAGGGCAACGCATGAACCCTCATGCCTCTCGCGCAATAGTATCCATAAGCGAAATGTTTCTGAGAACATCACGCGGCGCAGAATGGGTCCAAGGCCGCGCCGCCCAAGGACCGTCGCGTTTCATCCGTTGCGGACTACATACATTTTTTTTCCTAACGACGCAAAAAGAGGAACAAGAATACAACGTAACGGAATACATGCAAGCGTCATGACCGCTTAATGAAAGAGTATAGTCGCCAGGACCGCAAATATTTTCCACCCATGCTCAATACAAGGACAACTTTAATGATCGTCACAGTTTTTATTTTTTTTTCCTTTTCTCTTTCCAAGCCTGCGTCGCATACCGACCCGTTTCCTCGGGGTAAAAGGTGACGGACGTTTGACTGACGTAAGCATGCGCTTTGTTGTTTCAATATACTGTTTATACGTATATAACTTCACTTCCCGCGGTGTTGGGTACCAACTCCTGCCTGGAATTTATATAGAAACTGGAAAAACAATGGCCGCGCGAGCTGGCCTTAAACTAAGTGCGTAGCAGATGTGCAGCGTGCTTTGTTTGTTTGTTTTATTTTTCTAAATACTCTTTCGAATGGTCGCCTCTACGCCGTCCACTGCGTTCTACGCACAACTTTCTGCAGCTGTGGGATAATTGTAAACCCGCTTCCATGGCGTAAGGCACAGTTATAGTGTATTGTTCCGGAGAATGATGCATGAACTTGTTGGCAATCTCAGAACACGGTCGACAATTAAGGGAATCTTTACTGTAGCTAGCGCATAGGGCATGGGCAAATCAAATGAATTTCATTTCTGCAGCATGATGTGTATAGGCTTCGAATAAATTCAGCTGTACAGCGACACCTGTGCATGGTACAGGTACGGTTGTAAAAATTAATTTCACATCCAGCCTTCAAAAAGTCTGCAGCACGTATCATCATAATCATTACCATCATTATCATCGTCATCTTGTTTTCTTGGTATGCAGAAGAAATTGCGGATAACAGAAAATAAATCCATACCATCAGAAGAGAGAGAGAGAGACATCAGAGGATGACTGTCAAAGTCGAGCGATAGCTTCCCAGTAGGCCTGGCGAGATAGGCTTCTAGGGACATTTCTTGGTTAGCTCTATATTGGGTTGCCAGTCGTGCCAAATAAAGCTGGACAGTTCTGACTTTTGAGTCCCGACTTGACCCAGTCGGGACAGCTAAATGTCCAGTCTTTAGTTTGCCTGCTGGATAACAATCAATACAGCCCATTTTATTTTTATATTGCCTGACAGCTAAGTTGGGCATATTTATCTTTTGTTTTCGGTTGCACTGTCATACACATAAAGGCTGTCTCGCTTTTATTGTTGTTTTAGTTCTGTTTTAGGCCTTAACCGTTCACAGTAGCTCTATCTATATTGGTAGCCGCGTTAACAATGCAACTACTGCACCTTCCTTGTAAATCGCGACATGATAGGACTAAAAAAAAAAAAAAGAAAAAAAAACTTGTCGCACTTGCACGTGCAGACTCACGCCTCCTGGCACTGACAGGGTCAGTCCGACAATGTCACCACATTCAAGCCTACAAAGTCACCGCACTAGACTACACTTGTCTCCGATATTGGCCCAGTTCGCTTATCCGGACAGACGTCCAAGCTAAATGAGGCGATTAGCCAATGGAAGCGTCGCTTTAAAACTCTATGTGTCGTTGCCAAGGATTCCATACCAGGTCCGCGACATGTGGGCATATAGTGTCGTCGTCGTGCCGTTATAACTGCTGTCATCGTGCCCTCCTTGTCGCTGTCTTCGTAGTCATCCTTGCTGGGGAACCGGATACCGCTGTGGCACTAAAGCATTTCCTTTAGGTAGTTCTCCGCAAACTCTTATTCTGCTTCTTCTCGTAATCGCCTGTTCTGGAAAGTCCTGTCACCTTAGGTGAGCTGCTCCCGTATGTAAGCACTGCTCCGAACTCACGAAACGGATCACAGCACTGAACATGTCAGATGAACACGTTCGCGCTATAGAAAAGAAGTGTACGACATGACACGATGTCTTACAAAGACTCATTCGCGACACCGAGACGCCGGCAGAGGCTTAGAGTGCACAAGTTCGGTTCGGTGGCTAAGGGACGTAAGTTCGGTGGCTGCGGAATACGAGCGTTCCCATACACGTGACTCACGGCGCTCGGGCAACACCGCACGGCAGTCGTTTCTAACTATATAGTCCTCACCGGTGTAAGCGCTGCGCTGTGCCAAAGGTCGGTGAGCGCGAATCGTCAGAGCTCCTTTTGGGTGGAATGTTAGTACACCTCTGTAATTTCCCCCGTGATCTATAAGGCGACTCAGTTTGTTCACTCCTCTTGACACGCATGCCAGCACCGAGTCGGGGAAACGTCCAGGAAACGTGCACGACTGAGGAAAGGCATGCACATATACGCGTATATATATACGAGAAGACCACTTAAAGGCCATTACACTAATCGTCCTTCCACCGAAGCCTCCCTCGTCTAAATGCCGGATGGTATACCTCGTCATCTTTCCTATATGCTTTTTTTATCACTTACTTTTTCAACCGCTTATCTTTTGTACTAGCCTGCCTACTGGTTTTGGTAGAAGCCTGCATGCCTGTGCGCGCGCGCACGCGTGTCTGCGTGTGCGTGTGTGTGCGTTCGTACTAGGCAAATAGAATTTACTGGTGCGGCTACAGCTTCTTACTAAAATCTGCATCTTCGCGGGCCACATATGGTTGAATTATTAACACCCATGAGTCTTCAGCAAAGCTGTTCACGTAAAAGCGATATATAGGAGGAATGAGAGCGGGATGCAGCCCAGTTATACAAGGAAAACCCTTGTGAGAGATGCCGCTAGAAATAAAACAGGCTGATTTCCAGAGTGACGGCGCGTTCATTTCTGTGTCGCGTCACCATACAGGTTCTGTACAAGGATTACTCAAAGGAAAACGCCCCATGCAACCTAGACGAGCGAGACGGCAAAATTGTGTATATGTCACAAGACTAGCATTCCTAACTTAAACATCAACCAGCTTGGAGGAAGCAGCATGCAGTTGAGAACCACTGTACCACTGAATGACGTGATCGCGTGTTCAGTAGACGGAACCACAATGTGGACTAACTATGAGCGCTCCTGCAGTCAGGTAAGCCCGAATAACCCCCTATAACTCTTATTGCGAATGTGCAGTATAACGACGTGCGCACGGTGTAATCGATACATTGGCGCGCATCGTCACGACTCATTTACTCGAGAAGTGCATTTCAGTTTCCGCGTTCTATAACGCGCGTGGCGCTAATGTACCGAGTAAAAGGGAAAAGGAAAGGAAGAATGTCAGAAAGAAATGTTAATTGGTTCCCTCGGAGCGGAAGAATCTTGCCGCGAAAGCAGCAGTGCGCGACCGTGTAAGTGCGTACTCGAGCTCATCGCAACCGAGGCAGAAATCTCTATAGCGTAGTATTGTTGCGACACGCAGTTATGCAAATATTGGTAGGCGTCCCTGGCGTCATCCACCGCGCACCAGTGCCACATTTATCTTCGGTGCTAAGCTACCCATCACCACTAATCATTTTGCAAACAGCCGTATACCCCCCGGTGAAACCAAAACAGGCTTCGCGAAACCATCGTTACACATTCGTGCTCAGGGTCGCGTGCATGAATGCGGCTGTTCGGGGCTCCGTCCGTTTTATGTGACTCGAGTTAACCCGTGCCCGAGTTTGCCGAGTCATACTTTCCCGGAACCGCACGTCGTTCTAGTCACAGGTGTTGAGTGGTTGCACAGCAGTCGCTTTGCTGAAGCTCACGCGTGTTACTAGCATAAACACAATTCAAGGACGCGCTGTCCTCTGGCACCAGCACGCACTTTGGCAATCTTGCTCTGTCGTAGTTACGTGCCTATCCGCGCGCGTGCCGAGACAGTGATACACTCTACACACGGGAACTTTCACACAAATGAGCACATTTTCACCAACGTAGGGTAAGCTCCGCTATTTTTCATCAAAGGGGCCCCTCACCAGGCACTTTCGAGGTTCCGGATTATACACTAGTCGTAAAAAAAAAAAAAAAAACCACTCAGGCAGCGCTTTGCCGCAAGAATATTTAAAGACAAGGATAGAAGCAACTAAATGTCGTAAAGCAGCGGTACGAGGAGGCCCAGCTACCTTCCCTTCGCGAAAACTCCCTCCAATTGTCTCGACCAGTCCTTGCGAATAGGAATAGGAACGAACAGGACAACACAAACGCCGACTGGCAAGTGAAAAGTCGCAGTAAGGCGGGAAAGGAGGAAGGCCCAAAGCTTATCTGCACATGCTCAAGGGAAGGAAGCGCCAATCGGTCAATCAGAGACGTACATGCATGCGGATAATTGCGAAAGATAACTGTTTAGACATGACAATTCCTTTCAATGCGATTGCCATTCTTTGTCTATGCTTCCCCCACTACATGTTCTAAGCAAAGATGTTTTCAGCAGTGCGGTGTGTCGATATATTGCTTGAATGCTAATCGCATTAATCTCAAGAGTCATCGCGAAATAGGTTCTACAGAATGTTTTTGGTGCATGGTAATCAATGGCTGACTCACGCACCGCTGTAATAATGATATGCCATGCTTCGACCATGACGCACTTCGTCGTTCTTAATTTCTAACACAACTAATAAAGTATGCGAATTTTGGAGTATACTTGTAATCGTGGCCCTGTAACGAAACGTTAGATAGCTTTCCAGCGGTCAGAAAGCGTTCATGCTCATTTAATCACTGACTGATTCTACGCACTGTCTGCACCAAATAAAATCGAGCGCAGGTAAAGGAAACTTTTTTCAAAATCCCGGCCGCGGCGGCCGCATTTCGATGGTGGCGAAATGCAAAAACGCCCGCGTGTTTGTGTTGTAGTGCACGTTAAAGAACCTCAGGTGGTCAAAATTAATCCGGAGCCCTCCACTACGGCGTGCCTCATAATCAGAACTGGTTTTGGCACGTCAAACCCCAGAAAGGAAAGGAAACTTTTCAAACTACGCCCATGTACCATTCTGCGAACTTGGCATGATTTACATAAGGCCTGTCAGTACTTTCCAGTCGGTCTTTCTTTCTCTGCAAGGCTGGGCATGTCTTTCCTAACCTAATGTCAGCCGCAAACACAGTGCTGACCGCGTATCGACTCCTACTTTGTTGAGTCTATGTTACACAGAGTGGATGGAAGGTATGCACATTAGTCGCGCCCCTCTTACTATTTATGTTCCCGTCTTCTTTAAAGCAAATGGCTCTTTCGCCCGTTCATGCGATCGGTGGTTGGTAGTTGTTGGTCAATGGTTGGTGGTCATACTTTCACCACCGAGACAAATGTGCCGGTGCAAAGAATGCGTTCATCACCGAACACTAACTACTTTTTTGAGACGCACATGCTGAAAGGCGAGCGCTTTGGGGCGTCTGAAGGTTTTAGGAGGTTTGTGCACACAATCCTGCCTCGATGACGGCTGCTGAAGAACCATATACTCGTGGTCGTCGAAAAGAGGGGCTCGCTTAGCGCAGCATTTGCGGCGGTAATTGCAATGGCGGCCATACGCGAATTTAGATTCAGTCGGACAAGGCAACTTCATACAATAAGCAATAGCCTACAGGTTGGTAATGTGCAATATTTACCAGAAGTTACGAAACGAATTCGCGAATGACAAGGTCTCAGTGGCAGCGTTCCGAAGCTCAGGGGACTGAACATATCATTGTTCTCAATCTCAGAGGCTTTCTTCTTATTTATTAAATATAAAGCATGGTATGTTTGGCACAGACAGGGCCGGTTTTACTAAAATTATAGGTACGAAAGACAACAAAGACAAAAAGATAATAAAGTACAGAACACTGACAAATGTCTATAACACAATGGCAAAACACTAACCGAAGAAATCGGTGTATCACGAAGAAAATGAAAACACACACACACACACGTTACAAGACAAACACTAACAACACAATAATGAAAAGTTCTGGAGAGGCTGCGGTTAGGCTAGATGACAGGTTCAAACACGTGAACAGTTACTTCGAATCCATTGACTAGGACTGCACCTGCGCGTATGTGCACTTAATAAATGGCGCAAGCGTTTACTAAAATCAGGTTAAACATCCGACTCTTTCAATTTGCCAGTGCGACGTGACTTAGTTTCCAAATGCACCACCGCATGCTCTGGTGCAGCATATGCCGCTGGTCTACGTGACTTTGCCTTCGTCCTTTGTGACTAAAGTGCGCTTTCGCGACAGTGGTGCAACATTTGGCGAACGCGCTTTCATATGCATATAAGAGCATGTCTTCTAGAGATATGCGCCGCGGGAACAGGCACCATTACCGCTGATGCAACTTCTCCTCTTACGTGTAGCACGTGGCTTGCGGCCGCTCTTAATGTAACGTTACCTATCGATTAGTACTGTCTTCTTTTGAGTGTTATTCGCTAGTTCTAAAACAACATGAAGAGGTAGGTCGCTCTTTTCTTAAAGCCCTTCTTTACGTGCTTTCGGCGCTATTGTAGGCGATCTCTTTGTACTAAAATGTCGTAGGGACAGTTCTAGCAAGCGCGTTAAGGCCCAAATAGAGCTCGATATATATTTCCATCGGTTCGTAAGAAAACTTACTCTACTATATTGCGGGCGGACACAAAACGCTCGTTACTACACTCGCAAGGTGTTTTTAAGCGTGGTGATGACGCGCACTTACAGGTCAGCGGGCGTCACGACGACGCCAGAATGCTCTCGTTGGAAGAACGTGATGTCTGCGGGCACGTCATCTTTGTCTAGGATATGCTTCAAGCCCCTGGTATAGGTGGAAGCCTCTGTAGCGAAAACTCTGGGGCCGGCTCCAACAGGCCTTTCGTGCGCATAATATGCTTTTTGTCGTTGCTTTGGCGTTCTAGCAAGAAACGCGGTCGTTTCCACCAACAGCCAGCGCGAGTTCTTAAGGACACGTCTTGCACACGAACCGAATCGTGAATACGAGTTCTGAAAAACTTGAGGCCTAATGAAATGATTGAGTTTCGGTATGGTGTCAAGAGTAAAAAAAAATAAAAATAAAGCAAGAGTTGACAAGAGAGAATATAGTTAAAGCGCCGTTGCGTCCCACGTCCCTTGTTTTGTTCCATCAAGCAAACGAAAGCGCTGATATAGTCAGAAAACAGTCCTGCTGCTGGCGCTGTTTGTCGGGCCATATTTATCTTGTCTCGATCGTATGCAGACCAGTTGACCATTTTAGATACACGTTGTAGCCGAAGCCAATGACTTAAGTGGAAGTCGGCCAGCTGCTTTAATTAGAGATGTTTGTTCCACAGTTGCAACACGTCAAGAAACAAATAGAACTGTCCAACCGTCAGGCCTATTTTCTCCAAATTCCTTTCTCATCTGTGATTTGGAATTTATAGATAAGGGGAGCATGTGTTTCGACCTCACATGTCTGGCGGTTTTCAAATACTTCTTGCGGAATTTGGCGATCGTAATTTCTGTTTGTGGCAATTTGTCACCCTGCTGCGTATGAGGCCAGGACAACCGCAGCTTTTCCTACAGATTTCGCATGAGCGTGTGTCACTGACGCGACCTACATAATGCTTCTGCGCGTTGTTACAGGGCAATAAGAGTTTATATTGCTTTTCTGTGACCTAAATATATCTTTGCTGCCCTCTTTCACACTCACGTTTACATTTAGCCACTGAAAATCACTTTAACGCGATAATTCTTTGCGTAGTATTTCAAAGGAATTCGAAGTATTTGATATTTTGACTTTCTCTTACCTAAGCTAGAGAAGTCATTAAATTTTGCTTTCGTTTCTGGGCTGCGCGGGTCTCTAAAAAATACAAAAAATAAAGACTATGGGTTCCAAGTACCTCGTGAATTGTTTGACGTGTGCTCTTAATAACACATTCCTGACGGTAAAAATTAATAAATAAAGCAAAGGAATGTGCGTATGGCATTTTTCCTAGCTCGTACGGTCCTGTGCAATATCTGTGCGCTAAATGTAGTAGTTGTCTGAAAATAGGCGGCTACTAACGACACTCGAAAATACTTCGTGTAGGTGCGTTGCGTAAGCACCGTAACCACATATTCAACTTCCATTGTATATACCTCAAATTCTTAAAGGCGGCGTATTGTATCGCATACCGAACAGCCGGCTTGGCCTGAGGCCGGCTGCTGTACCGGGTGTTGTTTCTACGAAGACATTAATATTTAAAACCTGTCGTTTTAGAAATAAAACGACGGTTCCTTCGGGGACATGTCGTCAGTGGTAGCGACAACGGGGTGACGGGTGATACGTGGTAATTAGTCCTAATTAACAAAACTTTATCAACGAACTTTGATACCTTTAGCTCCAGCGGGCTCATCGTAATTGGGAAACTGAAGCGAGCTCTTCGTACAAGCCATATCAACTTTATTTCTGTACCTCGGTACACTTTAGCTGGGACACCTTATGCAGTTAAATAAATAGTCACGAATAGTCTAGTGTCGCTGGCACTGAAAGCCACTGAAAGCACGGTCATCCGGATCCGGCTGTCAATCGGCGAGTTAATCGCAAAGAGACGCTCGGGGGTAGAAGCCTGCGCGCGAGTGTCCATCTGTCTGCCCACAGCGAGAAAATTGCGTCGGCGAAGCGAAACGCGACAAATTCTTTCCGCGTGGGAGCGCGCCGCTGCACACGGAGATCAAAGCAGGAGGAAAAAGGAAAATAAAGCGGAGCAGCACGCCGGCGCTTCCCACGATCTCTCAGGGCCCGCCGAGGGTTTTGTCGACGCACTCCGACTGGATGTTCCAGACTGCAGGTCGCTGCGCACGTAAGAATCGTGTCGGGCCGACCGTGCGGAGCACTGAGGTGAAGCTGGCCACTGTGCTGTGCGCCTTCACGCCAGGTCGAGAAAGAAAACGAAAACTAATGGTTGTCGGGCTGCAGCACTGCTCTCAGAGCTTGCTATGTTAAACGGCGATGATTGGGTCAGAGAGGAAAAAAAAAAAACAAAAACGCTTAACCTTGCACTCGGCCGCGCAACGCTTGAAACAGCGAAGCTGGGCGATCTTAGCCCAGCATCTTACGGAAAGGCGCGCGAACTCTTCATCTTATTACTCATGATGATGATAATTTCTTCTCGCACGTCTCGGACTTACGGCCGTCACTGCGCGTTGCATAGCGCAGTGACGGCCGTAAGCCCGAGACGTGCGAAAAGCTCACATATACCTCACTCGCATAGCTCGCAAGACCTCTTCCCCTCGCAGAGCACGAGCGTGCGAGTGCGCCAGCTGTGGACGAAGATGACGACGCTCAAACGCAATCATATAGTTCGCATAAATGCAAGCGTGGCTGTATAGCCTAGTGATTATGACGTTCGCCTTGGGACCGGGGGTACGTTCGAATCCCGCCTTGGCAAGAAAGTTTATTTTCTTTTATTTTTTCAAGTTTGTTGATACGAACCACAAATTACGGCTGGCTTAAACAGCTTCGCTGTTAAAAGTTTAATGAAAGCTGAAAATGGCATCCCTGCTATATTATGCCAGGCTGGCTATTTCAGATGGAATGATTGAAATGCCTTGAAAAGGGAGAAAATCATTTAAGGAATTGTATAAAAGCGAGCAACAGATAAATAAATCACCCTCAGATATTAAAAGGTCAAATGATGTCTGTAAGTCGTGACTACAGTGCAAGTAAACCGACTGGGCCTTCGCGGCTCCAATTGCGTCCCCGTTTCTATCCCAGGCTCCTCTGAAATCACCAGTCTGTATTTGTCTTCGTACATCGAGTAGGGTCTTTGCAGTCAACCACGTCACGGGGTGATATAGCTATTGCAAGAGATCAATGTCATTAAGTATAGAGCTTGTACTCGGTGCACGGAGGCGAACTGATCGAGTTACCCGATCTTGAACATAAACTTATGAAGTAGGCTACACGAAGTTTCAACCGATGAACGATGCCCTCAGCGTGTACACTATAGACATAGTGCGGGTCAATGCCGAAAATGGGGACGTACAGTTGTGGTGTGTCCAACAAGCGACTTGGGTTCGCGAACTGATGTGCGAGACAAGAGCTCTGACGCCGTCCCGAGAGAATGGGATCTGGGTAGTTACACGGGTGCCGCTAACCGCGGTTAAACATAACGGCGGTTACTCACTTAACCAAGGTTAACGCCAACCGCAGTTACTCGGCGTTTCCTCTAACGTCAAAGTGGGCAGGCAAACGCTGTGCAACAGCGTTGTCACCTGACTATCAGGTACGCGACGCATTGACTTTCCTTCCAAACGGTATGAGGGATAGATCATATAGCGTTGCCAATCGAATAGCGCGCATTCAATGTCGTCATATATACATCGCGTTCTGTGCCCAATTATGAGCTCACATGCCAGACCACGTACAAATCCCGCGAAGTCACGCGAAGTGGAAGCCGATTGGGTATATAGGAGAGGCGGCCTGCGTGGTGAATCGGTAATTGGCAAGAGGCCGGCTCTTCTTCCTCTTAAGCATAAGTTCGGCTTGAGCGTGTGCGCACGTAGCAAAGAAAAGCGATGTGAAGCAAGTCGGGGTATCTATTTCGGCGATCACTATCGCGGGTACATACTTTGCCTCTGAAGCCAAGCTTGGCCGGGCGTAAATGCACATTAGGGCCACCAATATCTTTTAATGGCACTTCTGCGGCTTTTTTTCTTCTTCTTCTTCGCAACGCAGCGGCGATGAAAGGGGACGGGCTGGCTTGTTATCACCCTCGCAGGCTTCAGATTGATTGCCCCTGCAGACACTATGTAGACTGCGGGCAGCGCTCACCATTTGAGCTCATTGTGCCTTCCAGAGAGAGAAAGAGAAGGGAAGGCGGAGAAATCAAGTTGACGCACGACCGGTTTGCTACCCTACGCTGGTAGGGTAGCAAACCGAAAAAAAGAAAGAAAAGAAGAAAAACACCGATGATATCGCTTCGTTCGAAGCTGCCCATCGAACGTATACAGTTGCACACTGAGGTCTGTAGACATCCAGCCTCACAAGCCTAGAAAGTGATACGTGCATTGGGATTTCAGCTATATTTCAGTAGCTATGGCGTTCAGCTACTGATCAAGAGGTAGTGGGTCCGGATCCCGGTCACGGCAGCTGCCCTACTATAGGGGCGGAATGCAGAAACGTTCTTGTACCGACGCTGTGCGTTTCAGCAAGAGTTCACACGTGGTTAACGAGATACGAGAAATTCGTTTACCTGTGTCTGTGTGGTGAGAATGGGCACAGAGTCCTGTGCTGAGTTTACAAAGGCGACAGCTTTTAACAGCGGAGCTGTTTAAGCTCTTGGTTAGGCCGCGTAGTCAGAACAAAAAACTGTGCCTGGCGATGACGTCCCCACGCGTTGCCTAGCAACGCCTCGCACAGCTGGTGAGAGGCGTTGCTAGGCGACGCACGTGACGTCATCACTCTACGAGGTTACCACCCTCTGCCAGGTTACCCTCGCCACAGCGCGAGGCGCGGCCAACGCATCTGGCGTCGAGATGCGACATGCTGCATTTCGCGCCTCCTCGTCAGCCCGAATGAACCGCATCCGCGTCTAGTCGAGCAGGGATGGGCTTTTCTTACAAATGGAGTTGAGCAAGTGATTGTTACCCTGGCGCGAAACACTTATAACCAATAAAATATGCTTAATTATGAAAGAGCAGCTTCCTGAAGTAAATGAAAAAAAAACGACAAAGAAAAGAAAAACGTCATATACTGAAAAAGAAGTGACGTTTGAGCTAGTTGGTACAAATTGACTGTGTCAATTGTCTGGCGCCAAACAGAACACGATAGGAAGCGGGCGGACAAAACTGCGTTACTCGCAACAGAAAGAATTTATTATTATTATTTTCATAGATAAATTCAGTTACGAGTAGCGCCGTTGTCCGTTCTCTCGCTATTGTGTTCTGCCTGCCCCCCTCCCCATCAAGGCTTTACGATAAATCAAAGGGGGCCATTATACGCGTGTGCTACAAAGGGGCTAGATATACCTCGCGTTTGAGTACAGCCGCACGCACACCATTTGAATACATGCTTAACCAAATGAAATACCTCGCGCTATAGGGTGGGTCTGCCAGCCAACTCTTCCGCAAGACGACGAAGGCAAGGCGCGAAACACACGCGACCAAGGAACCTAATCCATGCCAAGGCGAAGCCGGCGCGCTTCACGACTTCCGCGTTTTGATAATAACGCCGATTTGTTTAGATGTCGGCTCGTCGAAGCTTTTGCAAATGGGGGAGTTGACTAAGACCGTTCGCGTCGTATAGATTGTCAATTGCATGGCGTTGCGACATGCAACAGAGTTGGCTCGATCTTTCAGAAATTGATAACTCCGAGCATCAAGTCTCGCAATCGAGTACCGTAACCTTACGTCGATTACAAAATCAACTGTCGTAATCCTCTGGCTAATAAAATCTGATTTCGCCAATGACATAACGTCAGAAGAGAACAGCGTGCAGGAAAAAAAAAACGTGTGCAGCAATTGATACCACCAACTTTAATTAATTCTCTCACGTTATGTGTGACCTGAGAATTTCTTTAACGACGCGTGCGCTTTCAGAGCAACTGACTTAATATGTATATTACGAGTGGCAAGCAGAACCTCGAGAATTGCAACACTGCAGCCCAGTTTCTATTATGCACACTCAAAAAGCACTCGATAAAACCCAACTTAACCGACATGCTCGGCAAAAACCAAGTCGACGCGGAGCTTTCCAGCGGTCTGTAAAACATCACAATAGCGTTCGGTTAAAGTGACAGTCAATGACAAGTCACTAAAGCTCCTGAAAATTCAGACTGCGGTTTATATACTTTCACACCTGGAGTCAATCGCTTGCTGGTTCAGGCGCAATCACACGAACTACTTACATTGAGAAACAGGAAGAACAGTTAAATAATTGGTTTTGTGGCGTTGGTGCATACGGCCGGATCTCTGCTACGACCCCCGACATGTGGTGGCAGCGTATTTGCACGAATAAAAAAAAAAAAAAAAAAGAAAACAACACTGAAAGAAAGAAACTCCCTCGCACTCAAGGAACCACGCTGATGCTTTTCGACGTAAACACTCGCCAATTGATACCTAACGCACTCACTCCATTCTCTCGCAGACCGCCAGCGGCGGCTCGAGTTAAGAGTACGACCATTAACGATACGACGGCCTCTGCCATGCGATTCGACTGCGAAGTTTTGAGTCAGCGTCGGCGCAGCATTACGGCGCTGTGTCTGTGCGGAGGACAGAGGACGTTCCACGCAGGAGCTGCCAGTGCATGTGGCTATATGTATACGGCCACCCGCGTTCCGTCGGGGTTCGGTGGAGCACGACGCCGCTAGTACACGCGGAATCCGTAATGGCTGAGCACCAGCTTCCTCAAACGCTCCCCAAGGTGCCCACAGACAGCGAAAGTGGCCACACCTTGTAATGCAGGAGTCTGCATATAGCCATAGCGCACGCCACAGCTCTCGCTATAGCGTGGAGCACGCACTAAACGAGTTGATTCGTACGCGCGCGTCGTCCTTGCCTCTCGCCCGTAAAGATGGCGACTATACATAACACAATCGACTATAAGTTTCGAATATGCAGAGCAAGTCCGCGGAAACTGCGTATAAAAGAGGGCCCCGCCGCTACCGTTGCCAGTGCCACAGGCTCCGAGGATCCTTAGACCATGCAGCGAGAATGCACACTTGATTGCCGCATTCGCGTAGAACATCGAGTTGAATGTTTTCTGATTCTTTTTTTTTATTGGACCACTTGCGTCCGTCTGCATCGACAGGAAGTATTTCTCTTGTACGAAGGTATAAGAAAAGACGCTGAATTAATTGAGAAACCGGAGATATTCACCGGGAAGGGTGGGAAACCGCGTGTCAATTCAACGGGGATATCCGAGATGGCAGCGTGTCTTATTTTTGTCAATTGAGATGATGGAAATAAAGATAAAGTGTGTTCCTTATTCAAACGCCTGAAAATGACAGAGGTGCCGAAGAAAAAAACGTTAGGTCAAACCTGTATGCCATTCACTGTATTCCGCTCGAGCTGACGCTCGCGGAATTGAAATTGACACGCTATGATAAAGTAGCGAATTAATCAGAGTGCTGTGTTCCGACCAATGCGAGCCTTGCAAAACTTCCGACGCAATACTCTCCCATACTTTCTCTACCATAATCCATCTATGTGTCCCAGCTGCTATAGGACTAAGAGGACGGCACAGGAAATACTCATGACTCCCCATCGTTTTGCATTCTGTATCTTCCCGAGGACATGTTTCATCAGTAGTTGTCGGGAACGACAACGGCTCACTGATTTGGAGCATGCGAGGAGAATTAAATGGTCTTATCTTTGATAGCCAGAATAACACAATTTAGCACACGACTTCGTACGATATCAATACGGAAGTTGATTGCACGCTTCAGAGACTAGTTACAATTTACTACGCCAATCGTGACAAAGTGAGAGTCATTAGCATATGAGAATGTAGTTAATGCAAAGACCGGTAGCATTTCTCGTAAAATCTCGCTTCCTGAAAGCGTAACTTAAACGTAGCACGCATGCTGAACGTACGGCATGCTGATTACGAATTTCTCGAACGTACCTTCGCACTTGCCTATTTCGCAACACAAATCTGACGAGCGGACAAAATGTTGCATCAGCACTGCTCAGTGGTTCCAGGACATGCCTCGCTTTTTGTAGAAAATTGCACAATTTTAACGACCAGAATGGTGTCTGCTGACGAAAAAAAGGATAAAACTGGGGCTGCTTTGGATGGTAGCAAACATGATAGCCGTATGCTTGCAAATCACTGTTGCTGTTGCAAGCCTATATATTTGTCCCCACGATAGCAAGATACTTTTGAGGTGCGCTTCGGTTTTCGCTGAGAAGCGATAAAAACGCCCGACTCCTGTCACAATAGCCAGTCTCATGACGGTGCACATTCTACGTTGAAACAACGCTTGTAAATCTTTCAGCACGCCCCACAGTTTATGAATGCACTGCTGACTGCGCATCCACGTAGAGACACGCTGAAGTGCATACGGTATACAGCAGCACGACGTTTGCAAATAACTAGGTATCTCGTGTCAGACTGAGCGCGCCGAACTTGCGCGAGCGATCCAGCCGAGCAGACATGCTCTGAAAGTTTTCTCCGAAGACCGAGAAACAGTGAGCGCCGTAGGGCTCGCTCGAGATAGTACGGGGCACGTCGTCATGCAGCGTGGACAAGTGAATACAGCTAAAGAAATATATAAAAGGAAAGGCCCTGCGGCAGAAAACAAGAGTGCACAACCGAGGGGGAGTCGGCGAAAGCGAACGCGCGTTAGTTACGCTACAGGCTCTCTTCCTCGAAGGAGAGGAGAAGTGGGGTGGCGATGGGCGAGGAAAATCGTTCGCTTTTGCTAGTTGTGTACGCAAGAAGTGTGCGGTCGGCCGTTACGTTCGCCTTTGCTTTCTTGATGCCGCTTGTTTTGTTTTGACTTCTTGCTGGTGTTACACTGCTCTCGAAGAGAGCAATTTACTTCCTCAATAGGCCCTTCTCGCCACACACACAAAAAAAGGAGAAAGAAAGAAACAACAAGAAAAGACGATGAAGAAGGAAAGCATGCAAAATAAAGTATAGTGCAATCAGCGCACGTACAGAAGGCAAAGTGCACTGCCAAGTATTTGGTTTTGTGAGCTTGGTGCACAAACGCCCAAAAATGCAAAGAAAGATGGAGATTTACATCGGGCAAATGCGGTGTGCGCGTAGAGTAAGGGTTTATGATCACAGAGATAGTTTAACAGCGGAGTTGTTTAAGCCGGCCGTTGTGACGCGAGCCGCAAAACCTCGCCGAGCTATGACGTCACTGCGTTGCCTAGCAACCCCATACCAGCTGTGCGATAGCTTCGCAAGACTCCGCGCCTAGACACTGCGCGCAGCGCGTCTGCTCCGCTTGCCATAAACGTTCCGTGTAGCAGGTGTGAAGGCGGGGTTGCTAGTGTGCGGGCGGTAGTAGCAGCCATGGGGAGAGCCGATGAAGAACCGCACTCACGAGGAAGAAGCCACTTTCGGGAATCACGCCGCTTGGCCAAACAAGATTACAATCGCCGGCGTCGAGCTGATCCTGCATAGAGAGCCGAGAAAGCCTTAGCCAAGCGACGGCGCATAGTCGAAGATCCCGAATACGCCGATCGAGAAAGGGAACGAAAGCGGACCGATATGCGGAACATGCGCGAAAACCCAGACTACAGAGAAGCCGAGGCATTACGACGCCGAGCTCGTAAGTCCATGGGAGGAGTGTACGGCCGTTTCGAGCACCAAAAACCTAGCAAAACCTAGCATAACCTAGCAAACACTTACTAAAACTACAAGAACTACGTGATCGTCACTCCGCTGTTCTTAAGCCTTGCGCGTCTTAACGCAAGCTTTTTCAATTTTTTGGGTGTTTTGTTTGTTTCTTTTGTTGATGTTTCACTGTGCTTACAAACGGCTTGACAATTATCCCGGTAAGACTTCGTCGCCAATATACGATGTCAACAAGTTACGTGCAGTGAGCGTGTATATACGCATCCGCATTGAGAGCGGCACAATCAATGCGGCGTATATACAGGAGGAAAGAGGGAGGGGAAATTACGTGCAACGGCCGTAAATCAGATACACCTTCAAAGCCACCGCGCAATTGGTCCTAATGTTCGAAAACGCGCCCATAAGTGAGCAACTACGCCACGCGAAGCTTTTTACTTCCTCGTGCTACTTTCCTTCTTTTTGCCGCCGAACGCCGCAAAGTTGGCACCATGCACGACCCGTATTCACAAAAAAAGGTATTTCGCTAGAATTGTTCGTAAGAGAAAATTCCAGCCGATTCTGATGTTGGGTATATTATTAGCGAAGGCGGCTGGCCATCGGCAAACGGCACATTTATACGAACGGAAAGTAAAGGTCAATTCGGCGCCTGGTAAGCTGGACCTCTACTATACTCCACCTCAATGATTCTGCCTACTGAAACGAAATACTACGACCTCAAGCATAGTCGACTAGCATAAGACAGCTATATACACTCCATACTTGGGGGATCCTGCAGCCGAATTTCACGAAAACGTCTTGCGCTAGAATAGTTCGTAAGAGAAAATTTCAGCCAATCCCGATGCTGAACATATCATTGGCGAAGCTGGTTGACCAATGGCAAACGCTTACGAACGAAAAGCTTTGTGAACTCGAACCCTGATTCTGCGCTGTCACTAAGGGCTCCTACCGAGCATTTCAACATGCCGATCGACCGCAGGAAAACAACAAATGCGACAAAAAATTGGCTCGCAACTGATGCCTTCCTGGTAAAGCATTGCGTCTCACGAGCCACATCCGCTGCCTCCTATACGTATACAAGAGGCGCCTGTCAGACATACCCGTCGTGACTGCCTCAGTGCTCGAACATTAAACGTCCCCAGCTTGCCTCGGGAAACCCTGACCCGATGGCGAAACCGTCTCCTTTCCATAGACAAGCGAAGGACATAGGTCGCGACTGCGAAACGCGTACAGCAATTGAAACCGGACACTTTGTGACAGCCGAGGTTGAGTTCCGCTCACACTTGCGCGCCCATCTCGCGCTTTGCACCCGACTTGCCACGTGGCCGCGGATAGCAGCGGCGTCGTGGCCACGTCATACCACGCGGGCCCCATTGACGTATACGAGGAAGAGTTTCGAGCGTTGAGAGAGACCATGCCTTTTGAGAACTCAAGGCAGCGCTCTCTTGCGAGCAAGACAAGTTGGACAGCCCGAATTTCTCCGCTTTGTATTTACGGATAACCCGCCTCTTTTGTATTAGTGCGAAATCATTATATGCCCCATAACGCGAAAATCCGTCGGCGTATAGTCGGCGTGACCGAGAAATGGTACCAAAAATGGCCGACGGCGCAAAGAGTAAAAACAAGTTACAAAAAGTTTGGGTTGACGTAAAATTTCTCAGAGAGGTTTCTGTAGTCAAAGTACATTAATGCCTTTGAAAAGAAAATTCGGTAAATTTCGGTGTGGGTGGGAAATGAACCCGGGCTCCCGGCGTGCGAGATGAGCATGCTTCCCCGACGCCACGGCGGCTCCACGGTTCTCGTTGACTAAAGGTGCGCCTAGTGCGTGCGTCATTGCAAACGTGACGGCGCAGCCAATGGGTAGGAGGTGGCGCCACGTCATGAGTGTGTGAAATGAATGTATAAAATAAAATAAGAAACGTGGGCAGCTTGCACTAGTGGTGCAAGGCTGGAATAAACAGCGGAGCTGGTGATCGACCTAGCTTCTTCCAGGATTCAATAGACATGGCTAAAGTTTTGCTAGGAAATGCCAAGTGCTGCTAGGCACGGTATTCCGAATCGGCTCGCCGCCGACGCGCAGTTCTCGCTTGGCCACGCGACGCGCTTCAAGATGAGCGGCTTCTTTTTCGGGTGTCCGGATCTTCTTTGGTCGTCCCATGTCAAGTCTACATGTACTCGCCACAGACTCAACGAGAGTTCTGCCACCGTCTCTGAGCTTTATCTCCCCGGTGACGTCACCGCCAAGCTACGCCTCCACACTTGCCGGGGCCTGGTTTGTCGAAACCTGCCCAGCCGCCACCAGAGAAGCCTGCTGAAGTCAAGTACACCGCGCGCGTTCGGCGCGAACACAGGGAAACGGGGAAACGCGGACGGCGGCAGCTCCGCGTTGCCTCGTTGGTGCTGCTACAATTTATTTCTCTCTCTCTCGCTCTCATTTTCTTTCTCTCTCCCGAGCATAGCGCGCGCCGCGCGCATGCTCTCCTTCCCTCTCCTTAACGCCCCATGTCAAGGTAACATGAGCACGGCACGGAGAGGTGGCGAAGCACACGCCATTCCGCGAGGTGGTTGTTAGGCAACGCGCGGTGACGTCATCATTCAGCGAAGTTCATTCAGGTCCACTGTTAAAAGAACTTACGTCCAAATGAACAGCGCTGAGCGGTCCTTAGAACTCCTCGCGGGCAAGCGAGCCCGTTGAGATGCTTGGCTCGTTTTCATTTGGCCTTACCGAGGCGCAGTTAGAACGCAGAAGAGAGCTTGCGCGAACAAGGAACGCGCGGAAAAAAAGACATTTCACCAAAGGGACCATAACACTTCCGCATTCCCACACGTAAGCAGTTTTAAGTCTCTTTACATATTTTTTCTACATACGAAGAAAATGCGTATAGTTTCCTTCGTTGGTTGCCATGCGCACAAACGTGTTCAGTCGGGCGCCTGCGTTCAGTTACACGGAGCATCACAGAATGTACAACGAGCACCGTTTGAATAATGAACCGCAGCGGGTTTCCTCAGGCTATTGGCGTAGGTATATGCAGATAACACACACACGCACAAAAGGATGATTTCACCTTGGCAGTTCCCCAACGAGCGTTCAGTGCGATATAACTTTATCAAGCGCGCCTTCTTCCCCGTTCTTTTTATTTATTAAATTCTTATTATCATGCGGGCTTATTTTATTTCTTGTATTAATTCACGAGACCAATCTCGATCTTCAGCTTATTTCTTAACCTTACCTAAAGAAAAGGCTTGCTTTAAATACTCACTACGGCTCTGTCGTAATCTCACCCTAAGTCCCACCTCCGATTGCACGATACGCTACCTATTGTTGCCACACGCTGGACGATTTTCCGCAGAAGACAGTCTGGATGTGATGATGATGATGTGATGATGGCGACGACGATGATCTCAATCCATGACGTATGCCCATTAACAGAGATTAGCCAAGAACTTAGTGGTACAGGCAAAATGCGTTGAGTAAGTAGACCTTTAAAGCTCAATAAGCGAGACGAAGAAGATGAGAAAGTAAGGAGTGTGATCGAACAGTCTGAGAATTATTCATTCTCAGATGCGTATATATTCCCACATTTATGTTTGTTTTGTTTTATACATCTCCCTTCTGATTGTTATTTCAAACTACCCGGTTCTTGGCCAATCCCCCAGAGTGGGTATGTGCCAGTAACTTCAAGGCTCTACATCTACATCTACAGTCTGGCGCGGATGTTATAATTTCCGTGTTTTGATTAAAATGAACGAATTCGTCGCAACCAATGACACAGGGTGCTCCACCGATAGTCTTCTTTTTAGAGTCTTCTTAATTCGTATACGACCGAAAAACTCTTACTGATTAGCCAAAGTTGTGGCGTCTATTTGTCTCCGCTTGTCGTTTCTTCTTGTGCCCGTGTTTTGCTGCGCTATCCAGATACCATTCCATGATGACTGACCGGCAAGCCCATATCGCCACCCTCGTCTACTTAAGGTATCAAAATTAATTGAGAGATGTGTTTTCGGTTATGTGCGCCAAATGACTCGCGTGCCGCGACTTCAGATCGTGCGCGCGCTACTTTTTATAGGCAAAATGCGGCGTGGGTGTGTTAGAAACATTGATTAGTCGCACTATCAGATTCATCTCCCGTAGAACGGTTGACCGACGAGTGTGCTTTCTCGTGAATGCGCGGTAAATGTCGAGGACATGCAGCGAAAACTTCGGGCATCCAGAAATCGCAGTGCAAGTGCAAGGTGGCCCTTCGCACCTAAGACGAAATGTGTGTTGATGTATAATATTATGCAGCATATTTTATCTTCAATTAGAGCGTTAAGTGTGAAACGTGGCTATAATTATACACGAGAGAGTCGCAGGAAAGAAAAAAAAAGTACGTGTTCTCTCGGCCAGATCAGGAAACAACCACCGTTTTCCGTAGCGAAAGTGTGAGCTTTCTCTGAACGTCTCAGCGTATCTTTGTTTTCTAGCTTTTTCTTTTCATTTATTTATTTTCATATCAGTTCATTTGCTTATTGCTTGCTGTACAACATAGATAACTGGCGAAGCCGAGGTGTATTGCATATATCTGAATAGCTCCACAGCAACCAGTCTTTAACACAAGAGCGATATCGTAACAGCCATGCTGGGTAGGTTATATTTTTATTTTTCGTCTCATCCCAGGCCAACCTCTGTCGGAGTAACATTTGCAGGTACATTTTGTACTATAAATATGTTCCTCTAAAATGTTCCTTTTATCCAATCAACCCTGCTTTCTAACATGACGAAACGTAATCACGGAATCAAAGCTATAGTGTAGTTCTATAGTAATTAAGGCAAATTCGTGGCCACCGTCTCTAAATCTGAAAACTGGCGCTGTTACAATGTTTACTCTGCCAAGACTGTATCCCTTCTGTCTCTCGCCTGCCATGTTTGCCTTCACTCAGTGCGCGCTGGAATGCAATGCAAAAGGCGCGATGGCCCTAATCTCGCCTATAGCTGTACGTCATGCGAAGTGAGCAGCCGAGCGAAGAATCCGCGTCTTTCAAAACATGCCCACTTCGTATACTAAGCGCTCCATCCGTCCCCGTTTAATCGTGCGTTTATGTGGGTTGCGCCGAGGATCGCTGACAGATCCGCCCCGTCGTTCAAACCAAGGTACTTGTGGTTACGCAGCTCATTTCGTCACCGGCCAGCGCCGTGGCGTAGTTATGCATCACGTTCCATTAATTCGGTGCAACGCTAGAGACAACTAGAATGTTCCTCCAGCTGCGCGCCACAATGTATATTTTTACATTTGGACATTGTATAGCAGCAAATTTTCCTGTTTATGCAGTTTATATAGTGCTAGCAAAAAAAGTTGTCTGCGCAGGTGTTACCGATTTGCTTCACTTTCGCAGGCAATAATACGGTGGACAAACAACAACAACGACAACACCATCACGAACAACAACAACAACAACAACAACAACAACAACAACAACAACAACAACAACAACAACAACAACAACAACAACAACAACAACAACATAATAATAATAATAATAATAATAATAATAATAATAATAATAATAATAATAAGGATGTTGAAGAAGAAGAAGAAAAAGACCTTTGATGAGAATTAAAATGATCGCAATCTTAGGCAAAGTAGTAACTTCCAATTCCAGCCCTCAAATGTAACACCTGATGATTGTATTTGTTATCTTGAGATAGCCGTCTGTAACGAACCCTACCTTCTATTTTCCGACGTCTAAAATCTAAGAAAATGAAGCGCCACGAGCCAAAAATGCAGAGGCAGACTGTTCAAAAGCGTGCGATTGGACGAGAGCTATTTATAGGTAACGCGTATGGGCGGAGTAAGACAGTGTTCGAAGGCGCGGATTGGACGAGCCGCGCTGCTTAGGCTTTTTCCTACACTGCGTGCGCGGAATAAATAGCAGTGATCGCTTGGAAAGAAGGCACATTAATTACTGGCCGCTGCAGCGCATCAATTATTATTAGCATGAGCGCTTTGCAATCAGTGGCGCCGGCGAACTCGCGTATGCGTCCTTGTCTGCTACAAGGCCACTCGCAACGAAGAAGGTAAAAGAAGGGAGACGACAGCCGTCAATGGTGGCGTGCAAGCGTAACGAGTTGGCGAGCTGCCCGATTACAGGAAACCGCGCGTCGCGAACCACCGCGCTGTCTCCAATCGGAAAGATGGTAAAGGAGAAAAATGATTAAAATGAGAGAAGTGCAATAGTAAGACGAAATTGCACAGTGTCGGGAATCGTGCAAACGTGGCGCGATTTCGTAATACCGCGTGGAAAGCGAGCCTCGCGACAGAGCAGAAGCCGTGTGGCTCGAGCTGCGTCTAATCTGAAAGATGGTAAAGGAAAAAATAATAATAATGAGAGAGGTGTAATGGTATAAGACGAAATTGAACGGCGTCGGAAATCGTGCAAACTCGGCGCGATTTTCTAATGCCGTATGATCGAGATACAGCGTACGATGCCGTAAGCTGGTTTCGAGAGCACGTTGCGGTAATATAGGGGGTCACTGATAGACGTCGGTTCAAAACAAGAAGCACACCCAAACCCAGTTGACTGCGGGGGGCAAGTCACAACTTGGGAGCCGTTTTGCACGAGTTATTCGCGTAAAAGACGTTAAACCTTGCGCTCGACTTCCTTGCGCTCTATTAATCAGGCAGCCCGGGAAAGTCAGATTTTTCTCACGGCCTCGCAAATGCGGTATGCTTGTTCCCGGTCTTTAATGAAGTTTTACGTGTGCCAAGTGCAAGCTGTTAGGAAAACCAGAGCAGTAGAAGGCTGCGTTATTAATTTACACCCCCTAGGTTCTTTAACAAGCGACCTAATACTGTGAGTCCCAGACCGTTTTGGTCCCTAACTTTTCTTTTTTTTTCCATTTCTTTTTTTCTTTTATTACGGTCCGCGACGATAGATCGCCGAGCGTTTAACCCATTGCGCCACAAACGCATTTGCAGAGAGCTACACAGACGCGCCTTATATATCTAACACTCCTCCGTGTACCCGCGCTCTTGCTCGGGGCGGTGCCGCCGCCTACGAGCAGAAAAGAGAAGTACTGCATTATGACACTAACGCGCACCGACAGTGAACGCTTCGGTGGTCTCTGCACTACGACGCCTCGATGCCAGCATTCGAAGGGACGCTGGCATCAAGAAGCACTACCAACGCCACCTAGGTGGTGGCGTTCACCGTACTCAGCACAGCGGAGCGAGGCCTCCGCAATTAGCTCTGAAAATGTTTCTGAAGTTGATCGCGGAGGCTGCAATTACGACGCGCTGTACGCGCTGATTTGACTCGGTGACGATTCAGTTACGTGCTTTGTCTTGCGCGTTGTATTAGTGTGTCAGTTACGTGCTTCGTCTTTCGCGTTGTGCTAGCGTGTGCATCGTAGTGCAGCTTCCATATGCACGACGGTTGCTCATGGTCATCGACGTTGGTAGTTATTTCTCGAAGGCCTGGCGTCGCGCTCAAGAACTGCACCCATGTTCTTGGACTAGGTATATTTATGCCGAGCCGGCGAGCCATCACTCAGCAGGAAGTGCTTTTCAGAATCCTAGTGCTCGGCCTGAGGAATTAGGATCCTGCCCGCGTCGGAAAACAATTCATGTATATGTATGTGTGGCGTCGGAAAACAATTTATGTATATGTGTGTGTGGCATGAGGAAATAAGTGGAGTGTTTCTTGTTCCGTCATCAACTTTCAAACATTTTCGTGAAGTGGGTATGCCCGCCCTATCGAGTGAGTGATTTATTTGGATGAAATTGTAAATTTTGGTGACTGTTGGGGTGTGCCGACTTCTCCACGAAGACGAAATTTTTTAGTGAACAAAGGATGATAACGTGAGGTGATATGAAAAACGTTCCGGCAATGAAGAACATTTCGTCGGTCAACATATGTACAGCAATTTAGAACAGCAACAAAGAGCCATATTCCGCATTTCCTGCATTCACACACACACATAAATAAATAAATAAATAAATAAATAAATAAATAAATAAATAATAAATAATAATAAATAAATAAATAAATAAATAAATAAATAAATAAATAAATAAATAAATAAATAAATAAATAAATAAATAAATAAATAAATAAACACTGACATACTAAATGCTAAGAGGAAGCTTTAGCTCGGGGGTAACTCCAATTTCTCTATTCAAACGCATTTAATACGCAAAACTGCTTTTATGACACAGCCGAGGGACAGATTTGAAAAAAAATTGTTGAATTTGAGAGAGAAAATTAAATCCTAGTGGCTGTAAGAAGCAAAATGTTGATTGCGAGCCCAGAAATTTTTACTAAAAAATTCCCGCACACTGATAAGTTAAAAAAGAAAATTAAGTACGACGTTTATAAATCCTTAACCCTGCACCGAAACCAGATATCGCATTTCTGTAAACTGAACTTGTTAGAGCATCCTTGTTAGAGAAAATTTGGTATTAAATTTACAGCTTACGTGAAACTATCACAATGGTTATGATGACTTTGCAAAAGTCCTACTTACAAAAACATTGGAATATTTCAGAGCGGTGTATAGCACATCACTTTTGTCCACTTTAAGTTCAATTATTGAGTGCAGGTTACAGAATTGTGATATCGTTTTTTTTTTTCTTGCGGAGTTACATAGTTGTGAACTTGCTAGCTGACGTTTTCTTTCTTTTTTTTTTCGTAGGCTGAAATTTTCAACATTTTCTTGTAAAAACAATGGATGGGTTGAATAGAAACCCCGCTTCCTAAAGTCTAGATTTTAACTTTTTCATTCAAATGAAACGAACCTAATCAAATTCAGTGCACTGGTTGCCGAGAAAAACAAATTCTCCTTTCCCATGCATTTAGATAGGAACCCCCGAGCTAAAGCTTCCTCTTCATACATAGGTAAAATATCTCAATATTTCATAATAAGAAGCAAGAATACTTATAGGAGACAGACTGCCAAAGAAAGAAGAAAAATAATCAATGGCGCACACAGAACCCTGTCTCAGCTTGTTTTACTTTTCTTGTACAGAGATAATCGTTTAATCTTTGGATCGTCGGAAAAGGGTAAAAGATAAGTCCGTCCTGCGTTATGAAAGGAACGCGCGAAGGCTCCTGAAAGTTTGTACGTGGCGTATCGCGTGTGCCCCTAAGGATTAACATGCGCGCAATGGCGCAAAACTGTCAGCATCGTGCCTCTGTCTGAGAAAACTGCTATAACAACTGGTGCAGCTGAAAACAGATGGTAGCTGATGAGCACGGATGAGCCCCTGATGTTATTATTATTTTTTTTCTCTGTATCCTTTTGTATTTCGTATATATGCATGCTATACTGCAGTCACACGCTCGCTTTCAGCGATCACTGAGGCCAAGGGCCATTGAAATTCGCGGGACCTAATTGTCTCTTTCGCGTGAACTCGCGGAATGAAGTTAATGTGGCTCGCCGAGTTCAATGATATCTGATTTCATAGGTCCTTGAAAGCGTGCGTATGACTGCGGTGTTAGTCGATATGAAAAGGCACAGATATTTACGGAATTGACCGGAGCAAGTGATGCCCTGGGCGCTCGATTTAAATTGATTTCTTAAAGTGACATGGCACGTCGTGGCCAAATACCGAGCCATGGTCTTTTCTCTTCAAAGCCTGGTTTAAATAAAAAGACTAAACTTTTTTTTTTTACATAGCCCTCATCACGGGTTACAAAGGCTAAGTGGCGCTCTGAACAACTAAACTTTGATCCACTAAGATGACCGCGCATCTCTACGCAGCTCGCAGACGCGTATAGAACGAAAAAAAAGTAAAGCAGATCAAATGCAGGTAATAATATAGCTTATTTACGTATTGGGATATAAATACACACACAATGGACGCAAGCGGCTCGGGTTCTGTAAGGAGAATTGGCTAAGAAAAACGTCAAGGGCACTGCAAATACGCAGAACTCAAACTCTTTTGTACGCAGGGCCAACAGCGTTTGCTAACTTCGATTCCGTTATTTCTATAATGGCCTAATAATGCCTGCTCCCCAACTATTTCAGTTCGCTGGCTTCATAAGATAAAAAAACCGCCGAGTCAGACGACAATAAACGTGGCTTTTCTTTATTATTTGTTCACTCATATACTTTTCTTTTCTTTGGGCGTTGTGCGCTAAACAAGTTTGCAAACAAGGCGCACGTCGAAATCGATTGCCGCGTTGATGCCCTGTACAGCCGAGGTCGGTCTATAATAATCTCGCTCGAAATTGCACTGCTATGGCAATTGGCGAAGGTGAATTACCTCGTTCAAAACGAGATTGTGTCAAAGCGAAAAGAAATAAGAGACAGTGGCCGTGGAACAGCAGTCATTGGACAGGGGCCGCGTTGGCGTGCCTGCTTAGAGGTCACTTTCGCAAATTTTCTTTTCCTTTTTTTTTTTTTCTTTTGTGTTCGATGTTCTTGGCGCCGGAGAAGAACTAACACGAGGTGCGGCCCTGAATGCCTCTCAAAACGACGCTCTACCGACTATACCCCCAAGGTGAGCACGGAATGATGAGAGTTAAAGACGAAGGATGGAGTGGATGCAGGGTATAAAGTATAAAGGCACACTATGAAAACTAATACTAAATTAAGCTGTGTTAGTAAATTAGGCTTGCGCGGTAGCAAAACAGACACTCTTATTGATGACAGACCATTGATAAAGCAAATCATTTTGGAATAGCCACCTCACAAGCCGTCCCAGCAGGGGGCTACCAATGCATTGTTACAATTCTTACGGGCAACAAACCTGCACAAGCGACTTTAGCGCTGACAAGCGTTCACTGTTTTCCTGTGCTGTGAGCGGCTGTAATTGTAACTTGCGTTCTGTGTCTCTCAACTTACGTCTCGTCTTGCCACCTCCCCTTCCCCGCAGTGCAGGATATACGAAACAGGATTTTGCTTTTGGTTAACCTACGCAAAAAGCAAAGCACGGGTGTCGGCGCCACCCTGTAATTTTCGAACCAGCACATCATGACGTCATAAATTTTGAAAGCGTCTCTACTCAAATATAGTTAAATGTTCATCGGTAAAGAAGGGCCGCTATCTGTACTCTGAATACAATTAAGCTTAACCTCACAAGTTTCGGGATTTTTTTCCCTCCGCTGGAGCGGCTCTAATGCACAAATGTTCTTCGAAATTCCTGACGTCACAGTGACATTCGGCGCGAAATTCAAGAAAACGTTGTTTTGACCTTCATATTCCCCAGTGACTAGGCCGCAACCTTTTCCCGCAATGTGAACGAAAGTGCAGTTTAAACGATACTTTGCAGAATTGATTTAGTGTTTCTCTTTATTGCGTGGCTTCATGGGCCACTATAGAATACACGTGCAGTGTGTGCCTCTTCATTAGTGTTGTGTGACTATTGCGCTATCTATCATCAAGTATGCTATATAGGTGTAATATAACCAACTCGGCCAATCTTCAACATCGGCAAGCCGGCGCAATCTGTAAACAATCTTGCATACAGCTTTAGTCTGTATGCAGTCTTCGTGACCCTTTATACATACTCGACAGACATCCTCTCACGGTGCGCAAAGTGCTTGGACCGTGATCGTGCCCTCATCAGCAGAGGCGTGCCTTAAGTGCCCTTCGCATTTTTTCAGAGCACGCTAATCTTATGCTCTGCCTATAAGTGGCATTGTGCTTCCTTTTTAACATATTGATGTCGCGGTCATGTTGTGCTTATACAGGGTGTCCCAACTATCAAGCAGCAAACTTTAAACATATACAGATGCCACGTAGCTGGACAGAACCTAGGTAATGCTGTTTGCCTTCGCTTGGAGATATACTCAGATAATTTTTTGCATGATAGTTGGGACGCCCTGTATATGCGCACATGAAAAGTCTATCGTGCTCTCTCACTATTGTGTGATAGGTCGCCATCCTATACGTATACTATAGTCGGATACAAGTTAAGTCTGCAGTGAAGTCCCGCCCACAACCTCATAACCGCCAGTCGCTGTTCCTCCGCGAGGCTGCAAATAGTTCGTACTTCAAGCTTACTCTCTTACCTAAATAAGGTGGTAACCACAAAAATAAAATTATAAGTGTGTAATTTTATGCGTTTTCACTCGTCCATTATAGAGGAACGTACAAGTACGACAAGTTCAGTCGTATCAAGTATGACGCCATTTTGAAAAGGTCGCATGACGACGGTTTTGTTTGCTTCTGTGATTGGCTGGCGGAGTAACACAAACCCGCGCGGCCCGTGTGCCTTTGTTGCCAACTGCTGTTTCTTTAAGTTGTATATCCTACAAGTAGGATAGTTATAGAGTGTGCATTTTGGTGCTGGTGCCCGTAAAGACAATCTTTGTGCGCTTGTGGCGTGTTTGTATATAGTGCGTCTCGATAGTTTCTTCTTGCTTTTCCTTTTCTATAATTGATTTACTAGCAAATTTGGGATAACCGACTCTGGCGTAGCCCTACTTTCCCATTTCTTTTTTTTCTTCATCTAAAATTTAAAGAAGATACGGCCATCAACGACGACGACTATGTAATTTGTTTAAGTACGAGAATGTATAATCGTCAGCAGCATCACTAATAAAAAACAAGAGAGGCTTCCAGTGAACGGATGCGCCTATATTTTTCCGCCTGTTCGCTTGTGTATATAGACTCACTCTGCCCACTGCATCCCTGACTCGGCATCGCAATTACCGGGTGCTTGGCTCAATTGCCCGTCGAGTCAAGGTCGACGTCACCGCCTGCCATTTAAACGCTCGTGCCGCTACTCCGGTGCAAGGTGCGCGTGACCCGAGCTGAGAAACATAGCGCGCGCCTTGTTTTCATATTATAGTGGCGGGAAGCTCTTCGCCCGATTGGGCTCTTCGCGTAGAAGCCACTTTATTTCGAGCTCGCCCGCTACCACCGGCCAATCTATACGGGCGCCATGCACTCGCCCGAGAAACGTATACTAGTCACCGGAGGTTTTATATAGGCAGTGTATAAAAAGAAAGAAAAGAAAGAAAAGCGCGTTGAATGTGGTTTTTCAGTGCGTGATCTTGCGTCGGAAAAATGCGAAAAGTTGGTGCAGGCTACGCCATAATGCACTCTGCAGTAAGCGAGGCTAGAATACAGTTTTTTTTTTTTCGGTCTATATGGTCTGTATAGGAACCATCTTAAAATTTTTACTGTCCGTTTAATTGCTACCGCAATAAAATTGTTGGTGTTTGACAAGGTAGTAGTCGTAACCTGTGGTTGTCTTCTACATGTTTAGGAGACGTCTGCCCATTACCATTGTTCCCTCTCAAACAGGCAGCAGCAGTGCTATGGTGTGTAGCAGCGCTCTTCGGGTGTCCTTTGCCAGGCCAGATATATCCTATTTTTTGCTCTCCATCATCGTCTTGCGCATGTGGCAAATGGGATGTCTAATATTACATAAAGAAAGCTATACTCAAGCTTGACAGCAGTTTGCGCTACGAAGTATAAAATCATCAGAATTGTTAAGCTTAATCACACTGACGCTTATTACTGCACGTTTGCTCGCGCCCATCATGTTGCGCGCTTCAGAGTGCTCTCATGACGCTAAACATTGCAGGCGATCTTGTGCACAGCACGCTTTTCAAACTCTGTACCTTCACTTTTACACTTTTGAATCATTGGGTTTAACGACCCGAAATTATCGCAGTTTTTTTTCTTCTTTCTTTCTTTCGTTCTTTTTTTTTTCAATGAAGAATGCCGCTTTTATATTTTCCCTGTGTTTCTGCCCTATCTTCTCCACCCCAGCTAATGAACCTTTCCGTGGGAGGCTCTCAATGTACAGACACGACACGTGGTCCAGTGACTCCCCGCAGAACATGATCAACGCTCGACAAAAACCAGTCGCGCGAGTGTTTTATCCCCTCCACTCGGTTGCAGCGGCGAGCGAGAGGGTGTGAGAGAGAGAGAAAGAGAGAGAGAACCGATGCCTGCAGCGATGGAAAAAAGAAACGCGTTACGTGGCGCATTGCAAAGTAGAATTAAGCCGTGCTCGCATTCGTTTTTTATTTATTTCTTTTTTTTTAATTTCAAATCGAGCTAACGTCAAGGCAGGTGTTGTCGGGTGAGTTGTCTTCGTCTGCAACTCGTTCCTTGCGCGCCGACTTATTCGTAAAGCGTGCTGTGTCACTGCCCTATTATATATGTTAGCGTGGTGACTATACAGCGTCCTTCGATGTATACGAACGTCTGCCGCCGAGCAGCCTGGAGCAAATGGACTTTCCGTATACGATGGCGTAATAAAACCGAGGCCCGACTCGCGAGGATGCCGGAAAGCGTCCTCTGTATATCGCACTCTGGTGGAATGTATTCAGCTTTTTCTAACGACACCCTCGCTGCAAATGCTCGCGCTGCTACCAGAGCCCAAGCATACACAAACAACGCGACAGCAAGGCGATCATCGTTCTTTCTAAAGTTAGGTCACGTCTCCGGAGACGTGAACACGCTCTGTGATGCATATACAGCCCTTAATGCTTCTAAAAGTGCTAAGTGCAGTAGTATTTCTTGCCTACTGAAACATACCAGTTCATCGGAAATGTCATGTACCGCCACAAACAGCGAATTAATATAGATGGTATTTCTGCAAGTACGACTCTACGCCTTAATAAATCTTCGAGGAGTACTATTAAAAGCCATCTTTCAAATCACGCCACATAACCTGACCCGCCGTTTTTCTATGTGACCAATTAATCCTCATGTAATGTCCCGTTTCAGGGACCTTTGATGTATCATGAATTCTGGTCATGATTAATGTCACGTGTGTAAAAATTTAATCTCTCGCTCTCATATGTGAGGCTATACATGCATGCATGCTAGACTTAGTTGCAACAAAAAAAAAAAGAAGAAGAGAAAGGAAAGAAATAAAGAAATGAACGTGATTATTATTATTATTATTATTATTATTATTATTATTATTATTATTATTATTATTATTATTATTATTATTATTATTATTATTATTATTATTATTATTATTATTATTTGGTTTGAGTACATATAACACAAGGACACGGAGGAAATAGGGAGGGAGCAAGCTGACAACTGCCACCGAGAGGGGCACAACGCCTGCCTACTCTTTCTTGAACGTGAAATATTTAGTGAATAATTCATTAAGTGCTCAAAGGAAATTTCGGTTCACTATGTTGAATGAATTCATAGGGTTTGGACGCCTTGTTTGAATTCCGTTACTGATTCCACAATTACCCAATATTGTGTCAATGGTAAATCAGGAGTGATTTTCGTAAGGGCTGGGTGCCGGGTTAACTCAGTGAATGCGTTCTCCTTGGTGACAAGTAGAGGTGCACGTGTAAACATCCTTCTTTTTTTATACACCCTTCGATCGGTAGAATTTTGCGAAAACCTATAATGCCATTGCAGTTTACGCAACATGGTAATACAGTGATACAGCAAGGTGCAATATGAGCGATTAGCTACCTTGATACGTGATACGAATCCAAACGCAGAGTTAACAAGTGGTACCTTGCCGGCGCGAACGACGGCAGCAGGCTGCGCAATGCTGAAACGTTGTAATTTCTTCGCGACTCACAATATAAAGCGCAGCGCAGCAGCGTTGGCACCATGGTGCAAGAATATATGGTTGATACGCCCATGTAATGCACACTCGAAAAATGTTTAAAATGTGCTCCGTCACAACTTCCGCGTATACGCCAAGCTGTAGTGGAACTGGTAATATGCAGCTGTGCCAATTCTCTCTCTCTCTCTTTATATATATATATATATATATATATATATATATATATATATATATATACCGTAATATTTACCGGGTGTTCAAAATTAAGCTTTACGGAATTTTTAAACATCACCTGTGACAGCTAGGTAGCATAATCCTTATCGTTGAGCTTGGTTATTCGAAGAGGCAGACATTAGTAGCACGTGAAATCGGACTGAAAACTTGTCCAGGGTGTGAGGTCGTCGTTGGTGAGCCGTCCAGCGCGCAACCAGCTTCTCTGGTGGGTGGCACTGGCTGTTGCGCGCTGGTCGCAGGCCTTGCCGACTGTTGTTGGAAAAAAAATGACCACACATTAATGTAGACCGGAACATAATGAGCAGCACGGGTGCCAGGGCCATCGGCTCCACTTTGTTGCGGTGGCCACCATGCCTTGGGCGCCGCACTGACTCTGAAGGGCGCACCTTCACTCCTGCGTGGATGTTGCGCTTAACGGCGACAGCACCGATAGGGGCAGCAAGGGTGTTCTCGGAAATAGAGGACCGTGGTAATGGGTGGTTCTGATAAATGGCCTTGTCGGCCGTTGACCTTTGCTTGAACGCCAAAACCTGTCCACTGCAGGGTAGCAGGAATCGGAACATGCCACATTGTAAAGGAGAGACACAGAGACGGCACCCGTTCCTGGGCCTGCTGTTCTATGCTCTCTTCGTCCTCCTCGTCTGGCGGGCGCTAGAAGAGAAGACTATATATATATATATATATTCTTGTAATGTAGACACGCCTAGGTAGGGGTTTCCGACAAGCAGCTGGCACACACCCTCTGTGTGAAGTTGTCGGAGTTATGAAAGATGAGAGTCCGGTTGTTTCTAATTAAGAAGTTGAAGGATTGTAATCAGGCGCTTTCATGCCCGTGTAAGTTCAACTGCGTGCCTTAATTAGCTCGGAAGAGTTCGCTCTCAAACTTACACGCAATTGCAATTGGCTTATAGTACCTGACTTTCTGTCGTCCAAGTTAAAAGTTTTCGCTTGGCAACACGGCTGAAGGTCGCGCACACTTCCTACCGAGTATATATAATCACCATCCCGGGAGGAAGCGGTATCAGGTATAGCAGTGAAGCGCTATAGACGACACCACGCATTGTAACGCTGCAGTACAGAGACCACACCGCACTGTGCGTGTCAGTGTATCTTGTTCAATGTGGCACACAATGGTAACGCCGTGTCGTATCTCCGCAGCTCATATTCTACTCGGCTCGGAAATGAGACGTGTCTGGTGACCGCTTGAGACAAGCGGTCAGTCTCCGCTGTCTCCCGCTCACTCGGCATCCGTTACTTTCCGCTATCGCATTGTACGCCATGCGTGGTACATTGCATCGCCATTGTTGCGCAAAGAAAGCGCTTTCAGGCGGACGTCTGAAGCCCGTCGTACAGGCTTCGATGTTTCAGAGGGCGTACATCACGTGATGTGCGTGCGCAGCCGGCACTCGTATTTCAGGATGTCCCTAAACGCGGCTCTGGGCGCTGCAATATACAGTCGGGCGGCTTTTTAACGAAGTACTTGGAGTCCCCGAAACCGTTCGTTATACAGGTCACTTCGCTGTAGAGGTTGCACACCGCACAGCACACATTAGAGCCGAGACATAATTATGCATTCTTTATACAGGTAATTTCGTTGTATAGAGGCGTTCGTTGTAGGGGCACTCGACATGTGTTGCCTGAAAGTGCATATAGTATAGAACTGATAATTTAAAATTTTCGACGACAAACATCGCCTGGACAGCAATAAAATTATTAGGATTATATAATGAGGTACAAAACGTAGAGACCTATATGTAAGTTTACAAGTGCCGCAGTGAAGTAGCCGTACAAGAACTTTACGTATATAGAAGTCTACAACTGCAAAGCCTGTGCAGTGTTCGAATAGAGGCAATCAGTGCAGGCTGCTGTAGACGGTTTTGGCATGATAATCTTGACTATCGATTTCTCAGCCGTGAACGTCCTTATGTGATCATGTCACCAAACGTTCAGCAAGATGGTATCAAGAAGAAGAACAAGAAATAGACTTAACTCTTCCTCGGGAACTACGATCTTCTGCAGACACTAAACATTGCAAGCACGCGCATAAAAGGCTGCAATTAACTTTCGAACATGGACGCGTTTAATCGAACTGCTTTCCGCAATTTCCCGCCAATGCATTAATTAAAAATATCATTAATGTCACGATGTCCTTCGACATCGCATTCAACAGTACCAACAGTATGAAGATAGTATTGGTTAGACGTCGTCTAACGGTGCCGTGCAAGCATCGTGAGGTGTTTTAAGACCTCGTTGCAAAGACTTCGTGCTTCCCGAACGCACACAAGAAGCAAGCAAAAACTACCCGCCACCTTAGATCAAAGGGTATGCGGTTATCTAGGAAGTGTTAATATACTGCCCATCAAGGCGGCAGTACTGACCACTGAGCAAAGTGCATTTATGCGTTGATGATGTGAGCAAAATCACGAAGCTTCGTTTCAAATTTTCACGGCCTCTCTGGGAATTTCTCGAAGTGATGTCACATAACTCCCGAAAATATCGAAGGCATCTCGCTTAAGACACAGACCTTTCCTAGCTAGCGCAAATAAATGCTGTCGCGTTTATGCACACACATATGGATGTGTACAGAGTGGGAAAAGCAGCTCGCCTACGGTATCCCATAAAGGCCGTACCAGAGCCGTACGACTACCGGAGGCGTACACGAAACGAATAATTAACCGCACACTGCGCCTGCACAGCATTCGAAGCCTCCTTTTTCAGAAGGGACCGTAGGCGAGCGGAGAGAGAAAACTTTCCAAATAAAGCAGCAAGTTTGCGAACAACAGTGTTAGTGAATAGCAGAGAAACGAGAAAGGTTTCACCCGCTAGAGCAACAAACAGGCTGCATCGTGCGGAAGCATCATGCTGAACACTTGCTTCTCTGTGATCGCTCGCACTTTTCTCCCTTCTGAACGCTACAGCACAGCGCTTAATTGGCGTCGCGAACAAGGATCAACAGCACAAAGCCCCAAAGGAGAGGCGGCAAACAAACACGCCGCACCTGCCCGCCAGTCGCCCCTTTCGCAGTCCGCTCACATTGGTGTCCATTGTGGTCGTACGGTGACCTTTTCGGAAGCCATCTATACACGCGCCAACCCCGCTACCTGTCGTCGCGTACTTTTCTTCTTCGCCGTCTCCGCTCCCAAGAGCTTGAAATGTGGGTCTGGCGCAGCAAAACTAAGTGGAAAGAAGAAGGGGTAGAAAGGGCGCCAATAAAAAAAAAAAAAGACAGAAATACGCCAAGTCTTTGAGACGTTCGGCAAGAGTTCTCAGGGAAATGTGAGCGCCTGTGCAGGCGGAAGCCGTTGTTACTCGTACTTGCGGGCTCCCGGTGCATGCATCCGTGCGTACAGCGTGCCTTGGAGAAAGTAGCGCTACTATTTCAGCGTCACGGCAACGGTAATACAAAATAGTTATATTGAATATATATGAAGGAACACCCACGGCGTTGTGTTGTGTTTCGTCTTGTTCTGTACTGTCTTGTTGCGTTTTTTAATAATGCGCCGCTCATTATGGCCGCTTTTTTTACAGGTTATATACTAATGTGTGTGTGTGCGTGTGTGTGTGCGCGTGTGTTTTGCAAGTGAACTGAACAATTCAGCTAAAAAAAAGTTGAGGTAAATTAAGCTAAAGGTACCACACTGATAACATCTGCAGGCATTATAAAAGTAGCTGCAGATCTTAATCGTTCATAATGTCCAGGTGACTCGCTACACCAACGATTTTCCGTGGGACTCGAAACACCTGGCCACCATGTACACCACATTTTGCCGGTACCGTGACAGCCAACGACACTTTTCTTGTCTCTCTTTGTTTGTAAACAACCTTCCGTTATCACTATTATTACCTGTAATGGCAGTTAGTATATATATATATATATATATATATATATATATATATATATATATATATATGTGGAAATCGATGTCTAGCTGGACACACTGCTGGTTGGTGGGGCCGGAGTCCCCCACTACTGCGTGCCTCATAATCAGATCGTGGTTTTGGCACGTAAAACCTCATATTTAATTAATTAAGCTGATGCCTTCTGTTAAAGAAGGCAGCAAGAGAGACAAAAGGGTAGGAAAGACAGGAAGGTTAGCCAGTGTAAGTACCGGCTGGCTATACCTGTGCTGGAGAAAGGGTATAAAAGGTGATACAGGAAACAAATAAAAAACGTGCCTCCGGTCATACCACATTTAATGTGTCCTTCCGTGTCATATATGCTTCTGCGTTATAAGGAGAAGCTCAGAAAGTGGTGAGACTTCCGCGGAAGCCCAAGAAAAGGAAGGGTGCAGCAAACTGCTGGAAAACATTTGCTTGACTGGTGTGCGGCTATTACTATTATTACGATAGCAATCGTTTGGAACACCCCAGGCGAATTTTCGCTGTCACTGTGGCCAGTCGCCGTGATGTTCCGGATATATACGTACGTCTGTGTCTGTGCGCGTGCGTGCACATGGACTGCATGCCGAAGCAAGAAAACAAAGGGCGAGTGAAAAAATGAAGCTCTGGATTTCTCCGCGTGTGACTATCTGTGCAGGTGCGCGTAACACGCACGGTCTTTTTTCTTTCTTACTTTTTTTCACTTGCAGTGGCAATGAATACACGCGCTGCTCGGTCCTCACTATTTCCAGGCCGGAACTCGGAGCTGTATAAATATAGATAAACGCACATGTGGTTAGCATAGGCAAGGTCAAAGCTCGCCTCCGTTTGGAAATTTTTCATAAAGCGCCATGCCGGAAGAAGTCGCCGTAAATTTATACTTTTCTTGTTTTCAACCATGAACGTGCAACAGACACATGTGGCAGTTCCGAGTATAGCGCGAGCATTTGCGGGTGGTATGAACGGAACGTGACCTCGACTAACACACACACAACAGACAGCACGCAGTTTTTAGAAAAGGTGGGATCTAAAGGAGTTATTGTTTCAGTTCGTTCATATGACGCAGGTCACGCGTGTTCGTACTTCGTGTTTCCGAAAATGTGTGCAACGTTCGGAATGTGTTTGTCACCTTTGTTTCTCACTTTTAATTGCTCTGAAGTTTGTTTAGAAAGAAAGGGGGATGGGGAGATAGAGCAAAGGCAGGGATATTAACCAGAGATAATCCTATAGTTGGTTACCCTAACCAGAGAGGAAGTGTCAAAAAAGATTGAATAAAAAAAAAGAGAGAGCGGGGCACATGCCTGGTGGTAAGCGCACTCGTTAAAGGGCGAATTTCAAAAGCCTGTACAGCTTGGTCTTCCAACAGTGGACCGTTCAACGTTCTTTTTGTTTACAGTGTAAATTTTAGTGCGTTCTTCTGGGCCCCCCAGACGACCACCTCCATTTTTCAGTGATCATAGCGGTGTCAAATGCTTTTATTGATTCATTGGTATTATTTACCAGTATTCATGTGTGATACCCACTGTGCCATTGGATACATAGTTATATTCTGTGAACTGTAGGCGGTATCTGTGTTTTTTTTTCCCTTGCACTTTCCCACCAAATGAAACACAACTTTTCCACGCTATTGTTAAGTGTTTTTGGAACGCGTCCACGCGTGGCGCGCGGACGCATTCGCGTGCCAAAAATAATGAAAGAGCACTCTGGCTCTTTCCTCGACTCATTCCTTCCCTCGCCCGACGCGCTTTGCTGACGTGTAGCGTTTTCGTAAGGTTACGCGCTGTGACATGGAAGTTGCGTATACGATGCCTCACGGCTGCTAAACAATTACGAGGGTGTCACGTGACACGTACGTGGCACGAAAAAAGGGCTGACCGCGAGCCCGCGGCAATTAGGAGACGCATGCAAGGCTAGTCACTTCCTACGCGGAAGGGGCGAGGGGGCTTTCCCCGTGACGTTTAACTTACGTATACGAGTAGAGTCAACGTCGCGATGGGAACGCCGATGGTGACGAGAACGTCACGGTGTACTTACTACATGTGCAAGTCAGAGGGAGGCAGCGGCGTAGCCAAGGGGTGGCACACCGGGCTGTATAAATGCATACCTTCGTCCACTTATCTATAGACATCGATAGGAAAAATGTATACTCCTCCGTCAGTGTGCTTGAGCCGCATCCCACGAAGCCTACCGAGCTGAACAACGTATGTGTCACTTAGGCCTTTTTCGAAGCGGCTTTTGCTCGTAAAAAGAAATAAAAAAGTAAAAGAAAACGAAAACAAAATTGCTTCTTCGTTTCCTACTATAGGCTTGTTCCGGGGCGCTATTGCTGTCATCACGTTGGTTATGCGTAGCGAACGGCCTGAGCTCGTTTTTACAAGTTATTCTTTCATATACGAACGTCTTCCGCAATTTCGACTCATATACTGTGTAACACTGTACATTTAAACGGTTCATACTGATTTACGTTCGCTATTACGTCAGGATTGTGTTCATGATAGACCGGTCTGCGTTAACATGAACGTTCACTATTCATTGGAAATTACTTTGGAAGCTAAGCTTATTTCAGTCAACAAGATTCTTTTAATGCATATGGAAAGATTTATTGTCGATCATCAATGGGGACGAATTTAGAACGGCGCACGAGGGATCGATACATCGATACACTCACAAGCTGTATAAGAAAGCACGCAGGGTGGAGCTTCGATGTATTGATGACGCCCGAAATAATATTTCCCCGCGACAATTCTACTGTGCGTCGTAACGTGTCTGTAGCTAACCTCAAGAGCTTGGACCATCAACCAGTTGGTCTCTTCGAGCGCGTATTTGCATTTCGAAGACATCGCGAATGTTGTTGTTTCTTTTTTTTTTTAACGGCTTGCTTCAAACGATAACGTAGGGTGTGTATTATATGTATACCGTATAGACCAATGCTTCTATTGGAGGCCTGTGGTGTTCGGCTGTTTACTACACAAAGATTTATCACATAAAGTATGGGATCATGTGCAGGGCAATGCTTACGTTCGCTACGAGCAGATGTTTACTGTACGCGTATAGTCAACGTGGTGCGATTTTACGAAGTAGGCCTATGCCCCATTCCTTACGAAATGTTTTGAGACCTCGTAACGAGTTTCATGTCCTTCTTTCTTTTTTTTTTTTTTTTTTCATCACTCCTGTATTCATGCTCGTCCATAAGATCTGCTTCAACATAATACTTTAGGAATAAAGCACTCTTGTCTTCCCGGATAATGTAAAAATTCTCTTCCAATTCTTTCAATATTTGATACCAATAATTTTTTTTCCTTTCTTTTCACTTTCACGCTTCGTCATTCGCCCGAGCAGTGGTTCTGCCTACGTTATCACCGGGATCGGCCGGTTGTGAGCGATGGATGAAAAGAAAGGGATAAAAATCGAACAAACGAACGAAGGGCATCCTTACAGTATACCAACCCTGCCCTAGCTGCATCGAATTAACGGTGGTTTCCCTTCTTCCGAACAGAGTTCACGCACGCCTCAGAGCAATGACTTGCTCATATATAGGCTATGAATTTGTTTTAGTACGCTGCGCACTCACAGGTCCGGTTCGAGGAGCGCCGCAGCATAGCGATTGACCCGTGAGAAAGGAGAGCGTACGACGCGCGTACGACGTGCGTCAGCGTCACAAACTCTATATATTACGAGCGGTTGTTCACCGCGCCTGCATACTTTGTGCTACGCCCTCGGGCAAAAAGTATGCGTCTACATGGAAGCGCTCACGCGAAGGAGTCGTTGCGGACCTCGAAGAGGCTAAACGACCGCTTTTTCCACGATGAGTACCGATTTGGACACGTGAGAACCACCGTTTTTTTTTTTTTTAATTTTCGTGCCGATCTCGCACGCAACCCTCAGTTCTGGCAGGAAACGCGCGAACCTTGCATCATGCGCCAGTATATAGGCGCACTCAACGGAAGAATATTGTGCTTCGGGGCGCCTATTTAGCGTATTCTGCATTTGAGGCTCAACATTCGCAGTGACGATGTGCGCTTCATCGGTATGACGCAGTCTTCCCGTGTGAACCATGCAGTGGGTCAGCGGCAGTTTCGGGAACTGCAGCGTGTTTCGCGCTCAATGTCGACGGCCCTCATACGTATGGTTTTTCCAGGTTTCCAGTTAATTCGATACTCAGTTTCTTAATTCTTTTCTCGCGCTTAGATACTTTTTCTTTCTAGGCGCTTATTTAGATCCTATTACATTTGTCGCCAGCGTTTGCTTCTGTAATATGTAGCACTGTTGAGGGAATTGCAAGCCCGAAATATAGGATCAACGACGAAAATGCGCGTGAAAGCCTAATTGAAGCGCTAACTGCTAGCTATATACTCCTTCTGTTTTGATCACTTAACGGTGCAACTGCTCGCTATATACGTGCTAAGTTCGAGATTCATTTCTGTTTGATATATCAAGCACGCACGAACACACGAACCCAGGCTCACATCACGCGCAAGCACACACACACACAAAGAAAGATATATAGAAGTGACTGGAACAGATGTTTGTCTGCTTCCAAAATCCACCAGTAGATGATCAACAGCTTGTTTGCGCTATACAGGGCCGCTAAGCGCGTTCTACGTGCTGGCGTTAAGTTTTCGAACTAATGTAACTTCAAAACGTGTGAGGTGTTTATGCACACTTGCGCCGACTATCCAAAATGTTGATCACTGCGACCCAGCCATTGTGCACGTCCACGACACGTGGTGCCTGGTAGATGCAACGGCCTTGTGTGCAACGAAAGCGCGTCGGCTTGTCCGCAGGCGTTTTGCCGCTGCTGTTGTTATTAAGCGCGGCCGCAGAAAAGTTGGCTCAGCTCCGGCGCATAGTCTACGCGCACCCGCGTCGCTTTCCTACAGACGCGCGCTATTTATTTGAGACAAGGCTGTCAGGAGACCTCCCGCTGAGAACAGTTACCTGGAGAGTATTCATCAAAAATAGGTGTCGTGCGTCACCGTCTATACGCATGCCTAGACACTGCTTACGCTGGCATACGTTGGCACGTCTGTTCGTTTCACGCATCACGAAACACATCCTGCAAACATGGCTTTCTCTTGAAGATTGTGAGGTTACGGCGATGAAGAAAAAAAGAAAAGAAAGGTACCCAACACGGATAACATAAACTGCAAACGGTTGATGAGCTAAGTTAGAAGCTCGGTAGAAGAAAGGAGAGAGAAAAAAAAAGGGGGGGGAGGGGTCTCAAAAGAAGTAATCTCAGACAGTCCCAAAAAGACGTGTATGTCAGGAGACAGTCGGACACAGTAGGCCGTACGAATATAGGAAGAACCTATAGGTTAGGTTGCATAAAGTATACTGCTACTGCAGCTGCCATGGAATGGGCACTGAAAATCATGGTGCCATTTTTTTCTGAAACGATATCGACTTCATTAATGTGATCTTACAAAGAAAAAAATAATAATAGGAACAAGAAATAAATAAAGAAAATAGAAAAAAAAAAGAAGCATCATGTGGGCATTCGTTAATATCTTCATCCCAGAGAGAGGTAGAGAAAGAAAAGGAAAGAAAGACAAGGAGGTTAGCCAGTGTAACTACCGGCTGGCTACCCTGTACTGGAGAAAGGGGGTAAAGGGAATAAAAGGTGATCGAAGAAAATTTTGGAAAAAATGAAGTAAGAAAAATTCGCACAATAACGCGACCCTACGCGCTACAACGTTAAAAGTCGGTCGCACAATTCACAAGCCCTTAAGAACTTCAGCAGAGCCCTTAAGGCCTTGAGTGCCGAAACCCGTCTGGACCAGCGTCCTAAAGCTTTTTCCTCTGTGAAGGGGCGATCGTCCAGTTTTTCAAGCGCAGTGGCGAGCACTTTTCTTGCCACATTGTAGGGGGGGACAGTCAAAGAGTAGGTGCTTGATCGTCTCCTCGCAGCCACAGTTGTCGCAAGCAGGGCTGTCGGCCATTCCAATGCGGAAAGAATATGTGCTCGTAACTGCCACGCCGAGCCACAGGCGGCACAGAAGTGTTGCTTCCACTCGTGGTCCCCCTGGTGGAAGACGGAGTTGCAGACGTGGATCCAATCTGTGGAGGCGTGCGTTGCAGAATTCACTGGTGTTCCACGGAGTCCACGTAAGCTCGCGTGCGAGGGAGCGAAGCTTTGTGGCTGCGTCTGTTCTCGACAGTGGTATCGATATAATAGGGGCACCATCGTGGGCCGATCGGGCAGCGTCATCCGCACTGTGATTTCCCGAAATTCCGTAGTGAGCCGGTATCCACTGGTAGATGATGTTGTGCCCCTTGTCGGTTGCGTGAAGGTGAAGTAGTCGGATGTCTGCGACTAATTGCACGTTAGGTCCGTGGTTGAAAGGAAGACATTTAGTCGAACCGCGCGCTACCGTTGCAACCATTTGTTTTGACCGCTTTGACGCCTTAAGCCCCTGACCTGTAGAACTTGGGACACCGTAAAATCTGACACAGGTTTTTTTATCCCACATTACGGACATGTCCTGAAATACCTGTATGGCGCGTGGTGTCGCGCTGACGCCGTCGCATAGCAACCGTATGTGCAGCACACAGCGTCGCGTAGCAACCGTTACGCGGACCTCGCACACATACATATAGACAACGCCCGGGAAGCCCGGAAGCGTGAGCTGATGCCTTTTAGCGACAAGCGTGTGCCAATGCGTCACCGGCATCGAATGCAGTTCCTCGTTTCTCTTCAGCGTCTCGCTGAAGGCGAAGTGCTGCCCCGACTCCGCGTGCAACCCTGTCGACAGGAAAGCTCATATAAGAAGTTGCGGCATCGCCCGACGTGCCCTACACCCGCGTGAAGGAAACACTTTTTGCGGAAATGGAAGGGGGATATACCCAACAACGGAGTTATTTTCGTGGCGTGCCCTTTCCTCGCTACGTGGAAGCACTGCCACCCTGTTTCTTGGTTTTCTTCTTCACACACTCTCTCTCTATCGTACAAGGCGTCCATGCCTCCAGTTACGCCCGTAGCTCTCTCTTTCTTTTTCATTTCCCCCCTCTCCCTTTCTCTGACCTATTACCAGGTCGCCCGAGAGAATGTGCTCCCCCCCTCTCTCTCTGTTTATTATGACTTTCTTATATTTTTGTTCGTTGTTTGCATCCGCATTTAGCAGTCAGAAATATATAGAGAAAGGGGGTAAGCGTTCACTTCTCCTCTTCCTCTAAGCGAGCCTCCATCAAGCACCGCTGACCTCTTTGTGTGAATTGACCGGAACAGAGAACGAACGGTCTTTGTTTCGGCACTGCCGTGTGTGTCTGCCAGCCGATCTTTCTACCCGCGCTTCCATAACAAAGGCGTGCCGTGCCCGTGCAGACAACGCGCTCTCTCCCGTATTAGTTAGCACCTCCGGGAGCGCTTGATTTGCGATCTAGAACAAACCCCGCGCAGACTATATAGACTAATCCCGCGCAACCACCCCACGGGCCAGCCGAGAAACCGGATGCGGAAAAGTGATAGCCGCGATAAAGACAAAAATAAAAGAAAACAGCGTTCGTGGACGCGTCCCCCCGCGAGCCTTCGCCGCATTTGAGTGTGACGGCTCATGGTGGGCGCGCGCGTAGTTTCGAATACGCGCGAAGAGCCAGTGCTTGGCCTCGAAACACGTGAGACAACTTGCAGCAGGATCCGCCTGTTTTCGTTCTCTTTTTTTTTTTTTTTGTCCTCTTGCTGATTCCGGAATCGATAGTCGAAGACCGCGCCGAAAACCTTGGACGTTGTCACAATCTCGAACATGCGTTTCGAATAGGACGCGCAGCACGAAAACAGGACTAGGACGAGAGAGGAGTGGACGGGACGGTGCTGTCTATCAATTGGAAATTTTATAATTCGGAAGCGAAGTAATAAACCTAGGATAAACACGGGCAGAAAATAGAAAGCCAGGTCACAGACACAAGTAAGCGACAGTCGTGCAGCTAAAGAAATTGGCTTGATAACTCAAGCAGACATCGGTGGAAAGGCTACGAAAAAAAAAAAAAGACACTATTTCAGCTATTTTCGACTAGCCTAGCTGTCCATCCTCCTCGAATAGGGCAGTTCGTTGATCGTTCGCCTATTCCTTCTTACCGTGTCGCCAAGTTAAACCGTTTTACGGAGACGCTTATACGTTTCAGATAGGTTACATGGAGCGCGTTAGCCTAGGTATTTTCGCGTTCAGAACGAGGTCGAACGACATGGCGAACGCTGTTTCGAGTTTTCTGTTGTACAGTCGGTCACAATAGTTTGCGAGTCACGGTATTTGCGAGAAAGCCGAATTCCCGCGAAGCCTGTATAGGTACATTGCCTCTAATTCGTAGTTTAATCAGTAGCAGCGTTTGCGACCTACACATTGATCCATTAAATTAGAAGCGGCATGCCTCAACAAAGCAGATATTAGCATTTGTCGTGGATCTCGTGTCCCGTAATCTGTTGAGGCCGACTGTACAATAGAGAACTCGAAACAGCGTTCGCTATGTCATTCTACCTCGTTCTGAATGCGAAAATACTTAGGCTAACGCGCTCCATGTAACCTAAACGTATAAGCATCTCCGTAAAACGGTTTAACTTAGGCGACACGGTAAGAATGAATAACATAACATGTCTAATATAATAGACATGAACTACACTAGACTGAAAACAGTATACTTTGTAAACAGGAAACATGGTTCAAGTCAATCGACGAATTATGACCTTCGCGTTCGTTCGCCCGCATTACCGGTATAATTCCTAACTAGCATTCTCATTCGGCCTTTTTTTTTAAATTTGTTTACGTGTGTGTGCGTGTGGGGAGAGGGGATATCTGCTATTTGCATTAGTCTGTGCTGTTATGTCTGCATTAGTGCAGGCCCTCTATTCGTTGCTTTGACTGTCGTTAGCTTCGGTTCTCTGTTACTTAATTTCATCATATCTACTCGCTTTGTTACGTTGTTAAACTTTTTGTTTGTTTGTGTGTGTTTCACGGTGGCATTAGTGGCGATGTCGCTGCAGGCGGGTTTAGCCTGGCAGACCTGGCCGGAAATTGCTCTTTCCGGTATCTCTTTTCGCGCTAAAGTTCACCATGGTCAATCAGCTCTGCCCCTCGCAGAAATGTAAGAAAATACGCGACACTTCCTTGCACCACTATCCGCAGTCCTTCCGGGAAGACTAACTGTTCTACACGCTCGACACGGCGTAATCTTTGCGAACATTGCATCCCGTTTGACGTCCTGTTTTTTTTTTTTTTTTTTTCAACTACAATTCTGTCGGTACCATTAGAATCCGCAAACAATTCTGACGCGTGCGGGTTTTGTACAAAGGTCGCATTTTCTTCTTTTCTCACACAGCAACTCATTAGTCGCTCCAGCAAGAAGCACATTCAAGGCGATGGCTCACGTCATTCTCACACGAGGAACAAGGCGGGACTGAAAGAGACATCACAGAGACGACACTACTAGCCGCATTTGGACAACCAGTGCGAGGCCTAACACGCCAGTTAGGTTGAATTTGAAACCGCAAAGTAAAGAAGCCAGATATTTAAATGTCTGCGAGTTCCGAGAAGCTGTGCGAGTCGATCGCGCCACAGAGGGAGGTTAGCCTTGAACGAACAACGCGATCAAGAACAGCATCTCGATGAAGCGTAGCGATTAACGTTGCCGGGGGGGGGGGGGGTGGGGGGTGAGAAGTCGAAGGCTGATGCCCACCACCGCCTCCCTTGCAGCGTAGAAACTTGCAGCTCCCGAGAAACTCACAACAGAGGCTGGTACGGCGTACTAAGCGGGGACAACTAAACTCGTTGGGAGAAAAACAAAACGAGACGCTGATTCATCACACAAGGTGCTGTTTACGAGGTTCATAACGAGGAAGCGCGTACAACGCACATCGGAGGTATAGCTGGAGCCTGGAGTCAATGACAAGCTCGTGATGACCCCGAATAAACCTCAACACAAGCCCGACGGTCGTCAAGAAGTAACCCGTAGATATACGCGAATGGAGAAGTAATTTAAATCTCATTTCCCCCCCGCCCAATTCCTTCGTGGAGCCCTGTATTCCGTTGCAGCGTTAAACCACGCGTGGACGTTCTTGCTCGCAAACGATCGAATCACCCCGCAAGGGTGATTCAGCCCCTAAATAGTCAAGTAATACAATTCAGCAGACTTCAGCGATCCTACGGCTCTGAGCTCCTTCACAAGCGGCAGCTACGGGCTCCCGACAACGCACGCTGTCGTCTGGTTTGATTTGATTTCCATCGAAAAAATTACGTGTATCTACTTTGACATTTTCTCAAGAACAACTCTGCGGTGTAACATTACGTCGCCTTCGTCCGCAACAGTACTTACTGCTTCGGCTTCCGAAATATATATCCACAACCGTCAGAGCCTTCGTGCATAGATCCCAACATCGCGCACTAATTGCGCCCCAAAGCTTCGTAACGGTTAAGGTGTCCGGCTTGTAATTGTATACTCTACAGCAGGGGCGGAAGTTCAATCCCCTGCAGTGGGCGAAGTTTTGTTTTCCTTTGCCATAGGATGAGAACGGATACGACACGATAAATGACGACGATTTGACGATCACCAGGGCGGCGCGTAACGGAAAGGGCGGACGCACGAAGTCCAATTTGGAGCGTTTTAACTGCTGTCGCAGTAGAATAACGTTGCAGATGACTGATTGCACCAAATGAGCAACAAGTGTCTTGTCTACTGAGCACAGCAACACGTTGATGCGCACGGTGGGGTTGGTAGAAGAAACGAGCGAATGAGTCGTGTCGCTCATATACGCACACTATAGTTTTCAGGACGTAGTGGTACACATGTTCATAGCTTGTCATTCAAATCCAGCAATTCATTTAGGACACGTCTATATTATCTGTAATGTTTGTTGTCGATCTTGATCCTTCAAGATCGGCCGTGCAAACATCACTGCTCATCTTTCAACCTGCGATTAGCTCCGAAGAACGTTGGCTTGGTCTCATAATTACTGCGACTTGGACTTTGCGGAACTTTTCGTATACACGGATAAAGATGGCTGGACAGAACAGGGCGAAAGAGAATTTTTAAAAAAGAATGAGTGTGTGGCGTTACAGGCGTGGAACTTTTAGATTTCGCCCCACTAGGGCAAATTCCAACAATCGGAATACAATGAGTGAGACGAAAGTCTTATTAACTGTTTGAACCATCGACATGTATTTTGTTATTGTTGTTTCGTTGGTGTGGTGCTAGCATGCGAGCTTTCTTCCTTTCTTTTTCGTAGTTTTTTTTTCTTTTTTCACCGTCTATTTATGCAGTCCTCAGCGATGTTTCAAACTCTTGGTAGCAACCATCGCGAAAGCAATGAGCTGAATGAGCTGATCAAGCGCACTTGGCAGGACCACGCAGACGAAGGTAGACGACAAAGCTACCACCACGAAGCGAAAGTGTTGTCCTCTCCCCAGCAAACGAAAGGGCAGGTGACACAACCAATCGTCCCCAGCGAACACGAGTCCAGAAGCTCGCGGTGAAAATCAAATTGCAGACGTCGACTTCAGTAAACTTACTGCAGAACAGGTGGTCCTAAAGAAATAAATATCGCGCGATAAACAAGGAAACAGCCAAAACTTAATGAAGAGCCTCGGATGCCCGCCGGGAGAGATAGAAGAAATGAAAAAAAAAAAAAAAAGAACGCTCGAAGTTGTGCGGCGCGACGCTCCAAGTTTTAATTCCGCGCACGTTTCCCGGTGAGTGTGACGCGCGCTTTCAACGAGATTCGAAACAGACGCTATGTACTCACCCGCAGTCAGAAGAAATCAGAAGTGGCGATGTTAAGGCCAAGACGAACGTTGGAGGCGGGTAACCAAGCGCGTAACCAAGTTTCCGATCCGAGGAGTTGAGCGCGCGCGCGCGCGAGCACTTGTCGGCAGCAGCAGCAGCGAGCAAGCAGCAGCGACCGAACCACCAACCAGCACCAACGGCAACGAAACGCAGAATAGACACGCTCGCACGAGCAACCCAACTTCCTCCCCACGGTCGCCGTCCCTCTCAGGTGCGCTTCAAAACGTTGCCGCCGGCTTCGGACGACGGCCACGCCGCTCTGCGGACGCTGCGCGAACTGGGTCGCCGCCGCGGCGGCCAGCCAGCGGACGCGGCGATGTACGACATGGCACATAGAAAGTCGTGTAAGACTTGTAGCAACGTTGCCAGGACAAGTAAAGTTATCTTAGAGAGATAGAGAGGGGGTAAAGACCCCGGGGCCCGTACCACCATTAGCTGCATGGCGAGCGGAGAGAGCGTGTAGGAAGTGTGGGAGGTAATGAGAAAATTGGGTGATGAGGAGAGATGTCGGTAAAGGAATGACATTACATTAAAGATATATAACAGTAAACGAAAAACCTTCTTCCACTTCTTTTCTTTCTTTTTTTCTGTGACGAGCTTTTGCAAAAGTTACTTTCCCGCGTCAATAACTTTACAATTTAATGAAATACTCTCAAGCATTGACTTTACGATGAGGCTGCTCATAAGTTTTGAAATTACCTTCCTGAAATAGGCAGAGCGCACACAGAAATTTTACATCCTTGGAGCTGGCTACTCCCTGAGGCTCTACTTCAATGAAACGATCTCTTTCACGTGCTTTGGCGCCGCTCAGATGCCTGCGTTTATGAAAGTGGAAGTAAACTTCATTTGTAATAAAAAGCATTATGAAAGCAAGTCCACTACTTCTTTAACATGATCGCTACGTAAATGAGCAATCCAGGTAAAGTAATTTGGAATCTACTTTTTTTTTATAATTACCAAGTGTGCTTCCATGCGTGCAAGACGCTACTGTCCTTGGGGATTTCACTATTGTTCACGAAGCTCAAATGCCCATTATTTGCGCAGACTTCTACGTAAAGAATTACGTGTAATTAATTACTTGTAATCAATTACGTTTCTAGGCAATTTGGTAATTTAACGATTGCTTTGTTTAGTCGGTAAGGCTCACTGGAATTCATTTTTTTTTTCAGTAACCAATTACATGTAACCAGTTACATTTCTGACGAAACAAGCTATAACAGGTGACGCAGCTTTGAGCACTAAATTTGGCGAAAACTGCCGTGTTCAAAGGGAGAGAGGGGGGGGGGAGGGGTGATGAAAATATGCACATAAAAACATCCCACAGTCAGCGTCCTCCACGACTCCTCGATCGCCTGAGCATGGCAGGCTTGCCGATTTTGACACCCTTCTCTGAAGTCTAACCACAGATTGTTTTTTCTTACAATGAGTTCTCTCTCTAGCTATCTCCTGGAAGCGCTTTTAAGCGGCATTCACAGCTGGTAAGAACTGCTACTCAATTCTTCTTGGCTTAGTGCAGTCATTGACTACACTTAGACGCATATGTTCCTATCTGTTTGATCTATATGCGTGACTCATACACACCCATTTTTGCGATGGTAACACACGAACAGTATTTTTAGGGCAGAATAATATGCAGCTTTATATTAGGTAACTATATAGATTTGGCCACCTTTTAAAGGAACGCGAACGTTTGCTGGCGTCCATTACAACTATTCGTTTAAGTATAAATGGCTAACGAGTTAAGGGCGCCATAGAGGAGGTCCACCAGATGCTGGCCGACAAATTAAAACTACGCTTTCTTGGCTCGAAAACGATGGCCAGAGAAACACCTGCCAACAATTTTTCAGGGTTCCACTGGCCGTATCGGAAGCGCCTTCCCCTAGACCAGGGGTCTCAAACTCACCTCAGCTAGCGGGCCGCAGTCCCGACATTTAGTCCCGCAAGCACCGGGACAGTGAAGAAGGCTTGAGCGGGGGAGGGGGGGGGGGGAGAGTTTGAACAAAATCTAACGTTGCCATTTGAAAGAAGGTCTTTCCCATATCGCGATCAAAGCCTTATTAATCGCAATAGGCGAGAGAATAACGCGAGTACCATTTAGCAAAGTCTCAAAACATTATTCATTGTGAAGCACAAAATAACTGCAAAAGTTTTAAACACGCTGGCTTGATGCCTGGCAACGCTTAGCTGCGACGAGAGAAGAAATGTCCGCATTAACTTCTTGTGAGGAGACGATCCTCATATCATTAGACAAAGAATAGCATACTCAGCTCCTGGGCTACATGGAATATCCCGTAATCTAGAGGAAACAATTCAAAGATTAATGGCCAGAAGCCTTCGCATACGTCTTGGCGTTCCCCGTGCATCTGCCAGTGCTTTGGTAATTGCCGAGTCCCGCCAACCAACTTTTCATGCACTAAGATTTACGGAAACTTGTGGCCACTTTTTTTTTCGTTTGGCAACACAACACGCTAATCATCCACTATGCCAAGACCTTCAGGATAGAACCGCTGCACGCATACACGAAGAAATACGGTGGTGCAAAAACTTACTACCTGCTTACGAATGCTGGCCTGCGTGCGTAACTCATCCCCCATCAAGGACAGACGCTGTGAGGGGTCTTCGTTTACTCGCTCAAACCAAGACTGAAACTTCATGGAGCACCCCGATTTTCTCGAACTGTCGTCTCCACCGGCTGAATCCTACACAGAGGCTGCAGATTCCATCGAACTTCCCCCGCCGTGATGCAACTTTAATTTGCCGCCTCTGGTTAGGGGTGGCTTTTACGAAAGCGTACTCATTCCTTATGGGCATGTCCGACACACCAATCTATGACTCGTGCAACTGTGAGGAGACGATCGAACACGTGTTGTGTTTTTCTCATCTTTATGACATCGAACTCGATTCTTTGGAGTGTGTTAAACCGATTAGACAGCAGACCATTTTCAGAGACAAAGATTCTGGGACCATGGCCCCACGCGTCGTCGGCTTACAAAGTGACGCGGACATTGTTGCAGTTCATGAAGTCGACTGGCCTCAGTGACGGATTGTGAAGTGTTGGACAACTAACTGCACGTGTTCATACTTGGAGTATTGTCTTCCCTCTCTCTCCTTTCTTTCTTTTCATCCCTTTAAACCCCTTCCCCCGTGTAGGGTCGCAACCCAGACGTGCGTCTGGTTAAACAAACTCCCTGCCTTTCCATTCTTCTTTTTTCCTCCTCCAGAAATAGTCACTTCAATTCCTGGAGTAGGTCGTAAATGTGATATGTCCGTAGTTGCGATAAAGCAATTAACTTTATCACATCTTTACACTAAGTACGTAGATCGCATTCCCGTATATACCGATGGATCATGCTGGAAACAAAGCTCTACATCAGCGTTTTATATACCTGCATACCAAGAGAAAAGAGATTATAAGCTTTGCCAATTTACGACGTCCACAACGGCAGAATTTTACGCAATACTTCCTGCTTAACGTTGCATATGTCAGCAGTCAGGACTAGAGAACTGCACGGGCTCGGGCTTACCCGAAAGCCCGGGCCCAGCCCGGCCCGTGGGCCGGGCCGGGTAGGGCAGTTTTTTCACGGTCTTGGGACGGGCTCGGGCGCGGAATGTGCTTTTTGACCCGCGGGCCCGGGCCGGGATCGGACTTTCTGGTGGTGTGCATGTAACGTGCAGCGAGCTATCCTCGCGCGTCTCGACTCTGAAAAACATGCCTTTTTCGGTCTCGGGCCGGATTCGGGCAGGTTTTGAGCCGGGCTCGGGCCGGGCTCGGGCCTAAGGTAAAAGGGTGGCGGGCTGGGCGGGTAACGTGGATTATTTCCGGACCCGGGCCAGGCCCGGGTCTTGTCATGAAACTTTTGGCCGGGCTCGGCGGGCAGCCCAACGTAAAAAGGGGCCCGGGCCGGGCCCGGGCTGAAAAAAAAAAATCGGCCCGTGCAGTGCTCTAGTCAGGACCTCTTAACTGGGTAGTTCTTAGTGACTCGCAAGCCTCATTGCTAAGCTTAAATGAAGTCAGCTTAAGAAAAACAAACAGCACATTGACATACGAAATACAGAAGACATACGCCATAGCGAAAGATCTACAGCACGACATAACTTTCCAGTGTATTCCAAGTCACTGTGAAATCATAGGAAATGTAACAGCTGATCACATGGCACGTGGAGCACATCAAGAGAATGAATTATCACTACTTCCTCTAGCGACGAGTAATGCGTAATGTTTATTGAACAAACTATGCGGTAGATTGTCCAAGGAAACTTGGTTCATAAATGATGCGCAGAACTCTAATTAATATAATATTGACCCTGGAATAGAATTCAATGTTCCGTTTTATATTAGCCGATCTGTTGAAATAACAGTTCATAGGCTTCGGCTAGGCGCTGCCTATACTAAAAGCTTCCTGTATAGGATAAGAAAAACTAGCAGTGCTACATGCTCATGTGAGGAGGTCGAAGAAGACATAGAACAACTTTCTTCTGCACTGCAAAAAACGTGATGATCCCCCTAAGAAGCTTTAGGAAAAAGTACATGGCTTGGATAGACGGCCACTATCCTTAGGAAAAATTTTTGGTCCGTGGCCAACAGAAAAACTTCAAAACATCGCTGCGCGCGCCTTAGTACAATTTTTGGAGGAATAAAAAATATCACAAAAAGTCAGATAACAGTAACTGCTCACATTGTTAGTATTAACAGGCACTCTTGATTACATGTTTATTGTGTTTCGTGTTCATGTAGCATATGTGTCTGCGTACAAGACTGTTGTATTTAGAGCGCGGCATTCAAGAGGACCTAATTTGCAAGTGCCCAACATCTTCTGTGTGAACATCTTGGTTTTCTGAACATTTACGCTTTGTGAACATTTACGCTTTGTGAACTCATGTGTTGCGTGTGAACACTTCGGTTTTGTGAGTATGTATGCTATGTGAACTCTTCTGTTGCGTGAACATTTATTTATATTGCAGTTAAGACTTAGTATGTGAGTGTTCGTCCATGTGTTTATTAGTCCAGTTTTGTGATTGTTGACAACTTTCTGACGACAACTATCATGTAAGAGAAGAGGAGTAGCCGGCGCCACATATAGGCAACAACCTCTCCTTAAATACATTTAATAAAGAAAATATCATCCTGATGGTCGATCGCAGGTGTTCATCAGTCATCCTCGACCGGAGAGCTGACTCGTTCACCTTCAGCAAGGAGAACAGGTGTTCGCATAGTAGGCACTTCCAAACATGGTGATGATCCTAGCAGCCTGTCGACGTAGCGCCGGGAAGCATGCAACGTCAAGAAAGTCGTGAAAGTGTGGTACTCCCACGTCTTGAAACTTCTGCTTCAGCTCAAGAACAAGAAGTTCCATCTGTAGCTCGGGTGCGGCGTCATCTACCGGCATCGAAAAGGGCAAAGAGAAAATTCGGAAATCATCGGCGAGGCTGGTGATGTCCTGGAAGCTCCCCTAGAATTCTCTTTGGAGATCGCGGATGAGGGCAGAGAAGTTATCATAGCATTCTTAATCCACGTTCTCTAGCGACTTGAGCGTTAAAAAATTATCAAAATCTGAGCTCTCATCTGACGCTCCCAAAGCTGCAACTTGGATTGAAAGGCCCGAATGTCGTCATGCATTCTTGTGATAAGTTTGTACTTTCCCTGAAGTTTAACGTTGAGACAGCTCAAATGATCAGTGATGTTGGTGATGAAAGCAAGAGAGTGAAGCCACTTCTCGCCTGATAGCTCAACAATGGCCCCTTTTTGCTCTTCATGAAGGCGTCAATTTCCTATCGGAGATCAAAAAATCATTTCAGCGTTCTTCCACGACTCAGCCATCACACCTCTGTATGACACAAAATTTCACCATATTCGCTGCCAACCGCTTCTAAAAGATATACAAATTGGCGGGGGTTAATATCTCTTGAACGGATAAAGTTCACTGCGCTGAACACGACATTCATGACGCCCTTCATTTGCAGACACTTGCTGTACAGCGCTTCTTGGTGCAAAATGCAGCGAACCGCTGCAAATTGAGTGGGTATGCCGAGTGCCGCCAGTTTCGTCCGCAATCGACCAACAAGCCCGTTCTTGCATCCCACCATAGATGGAACACCGTTGGTGGTCAAGCAAACAAACTTTTCCCACGGCAGTTAAAAAAATTATGGGGTTTTACGTGCCAAAACCACGATCTGATTATGAGGCACGCCGTAGTGGACCATAGGGGTTCTTTAACGTGTACCTAAATCTAAGTACACGGGTGTTTTCGCAGTCCAGCGTGTTCAACCACTCTTTCGAGAACAGAAAGAATATCCGCCCCTATGGTCGTGCCTTTCATCCAGGAGTTCCTCCGTGACGTTCAAGTTTTTGTCTATGCCCCTGACAAAAAATAGCACACTGTGCGTTGTCTGTAATGTCAGTGCTTTCGTCAACCGCATTTGAGAATGCTTCAAACTCGTGGCATCGGTTGATTAATCCTTTTTCAATGTTTTCACTTATCTCGTTAATTCTCTCGGCTACTGTGTTTCCAGAGAGGCTTATTTTCTCAAATGTCTTTTTAATGCTGGAACAGGTAGCATCAGTGACTCCGAACAGGCACTTTTTGACGAACAGGCCTTCAGTGGTTTGGATGATTTGGCGATAAGCTCAGAAATAACGAAGCTTGCCCTTACCCTCTTGTCGCTTTCTTTGGCCGCCTTTTATTGCGATAGCAATTATATGGACACTTAAACCGGATTTCTGCCGTCGGCGTCGTCGTCGCCGTCGCCGTGAGGTTCCCTATAAATAAAATCTTCGCCGCGTGCCGTATGCCCGAGCGGAAGCGTGCGGGGACGCGCGCTATCACGGAGAGCGAACGCACTCAATCTCCCACGCGCAAGCAAGGAAGCGGGAAGCCAGCGCCGGAGGGAGCGGAGGGGGGGGGGGGGGGGGGGGGGGACTTCCACTCTGCCATCAACCGCGCTCGTCGCTCGCTCGCACCGTCTCTTATCTCCACACGGCTCTGACCTTTATGCGCCGCGTGCATTCGCCGCTCCTCAGTTTCCGTTGAAGCGATATGCCGCACGTACCTTCGCCGCTGCGGCGTATCCGCTTGCTGCCAGAGTTTTGACGGTCGTTGGCTGCAGTCATTCAGTGTGATCTATTCATGTTTGTTTGTGCGCGCTCACACCACGCTTGTTCATTCAGTTAGTAATAGTCGGGCCACATTTTCCAACGCACGCTACACATGCAATGCTGCCCGGATCGGCAGTGCAGCGCTAGAGGTGTGTCCCTTCGCACGCGCTGCTCACGGGAAGCGCTTCTCATCAACAGCACCGTTTCACACGCGCCTTCTCGTCGTCATCGAGTCTCTCTTCATGTCGGTCTACTTACGCCGCAGCACACCTGGTTACTTAATCAGCTCATGTTTACTACAATTCATATTGCTACCAAAGCCGCTCACCTTACTTCGTATGGCATTGCTGTGTTGCTATCGCATTCATTGCTTCGCCCTTAGGGCGAAACTGTGACATTTTTTTTGAAGAGGTCTTGCTGCTTTCCCGACGCAGCCTTCAATTGAGTCACGGTATATATGTTCGCGGACCGAACACCATACTTTTCGTGATGGCAAGACATGAAGTGGCGTCGAACATTGTATTCCTTCGTCACAGCCACAGTTTGGTTGCAAACTCAGCACAGCGCCTTATCCCTTCATTCCGTGAAAAAAAAAAAATAGTGAGACAGTTCCCATCGCTCCTGAAAGCACCTCTTCTCGTCTTCCACTTTGCGTTCTTGCAGACGGCTTGGACAACGACATTGCGGCCCGCTAGAGTTCTACGGCAGACGACTTCGTTGTTTGCAGATTCAAAGGGGTGGGGTTCTGCAGACAAAGAACGGATGATCCTTCTCTACTCGCCGAAGTAGGCGCTTAGTTTGGCGTCTCAGTTTAACGCACACGCAGGGATAGGGGGTGATGACAATAATTAAATTGTTGAGTCTCAGCGAGGTCAAGAGAGGAGAGACCAGCGGTGCGCAGAGCGCGAGTACCAAAACTAGGCCTGACCAAAACTCAGCCAGTGTGCGTAGACGCGCGGTGGCGCTTAAGTCGGTAGCGACTGTCATCGAAATAACTGGAATCAACCGCCGTCACAAAATTCAAACGCCCCTCGACGCAACGAACGAATAGGAGACGGCGGAGAGGAAAAAAATAAAACAATGCTAGTACAGCGCTATGTGATGTCTGATCTTTCGGCTGTGCCCATGCTGATGACATGTGAATTAAAAACAGTTCCAAATCTAGTTATTATTAAGAAACAAATATGGGACGAAGACATTCATGTGCGGGCCGGGTAGCTAGCGAAAGGTCCGCGGGCCGCACGCGGTTGAGACCCCTGCCCTAGACTCAGCAACAGTGATGCGCTGCGCTTCATAGAGGACCCCGACCTGCACATCGCGGCATTGAGTAACCACAATCTTTTGAGAAAAGTGTTCATACTTTACAATACAGCTCTTCTGCACAGCGCACACATCGAGCGAGTTTTCGGTGTCACTGCGAATGTCTTCACAACGAAACGAAGTAATATTACCAAATGAAGTTTTATTGCGATAGAAATTATATGGACACTTCCACCGGATTCCTGCCGTCGGCGTCGCCGTCGCCGTGAGGTTCCGTATAGATAAAATCTTCGCCGCGCGCCGTATGCCCGAGCAGAAGCGTGCGGGGACGCACGCTGTCGCGGAGAGCGAACGCACTCAATCTTCCGCGCGCAAGCAAGGAAGCGGGAAGCGAGCGCCGGAGGGAGCGGGGGGGGGGGGGGGGGGGGGGAGCGCATTTCTACTCTGCCAACAACCGCGCTCGTCGCTCGCTCGCACTGTCTCTTATCTCCACACGGCTCTGACCTTTATGCACGGTGCATTCGCCGCTCAGTTTCCGTTGAAGCGATAGACCGCACGTACCTTCGCCCGCTGCGGCGTATATGCGCTTGCTGCCAGCGTTTTGACAGTCGTCTGCAGTCATTGTGTGATCTATTCATGTTTGTTTGTGAGCGCTCACACCACAGTTAGTAATAGTCGGGCCACATTTTCCAACGCACGCTACACATGCAATGCTGCCCGGATCGGCAGTGCAGCGCTACAGGTGTGTCCCTTCGCACGCGCTGCCCACGGGCAGCGCTTCTCATCAACACCACCGTTTCACACGCGCCTTCTCGTGGTCATCGAGTCTCTCTTCATGTCGGTCTACTTGCGCCGCAGCACACCTGCTTACTTAATCAGCTCATGTTTACTACAATTCATATTGCTACCAAAGCCGCTCACCTTACTTCGTATGACATTGCTGTGTTGCTATCGCATTCATTGCTTCGCCCTTAGGGCGAAACTGTGACATTTTTTTTAAAGAGAAATTCTTAGTGAAGATGAACAACGTGTTAAGGCCTGCAGAGGGCGCACTAAAATATCCAGACCAGTATGGAGACATGGGTTGGGCCTCTTTTGAAGTCAGAGAAGCACAAAGCAAAATTAGTTTTGAAGAAAGACTCAGGAACATGGATGAAAATAAATGGGCGGCTAAAGTGCACAAGTATCTCTACATGAAAAGCGTGGACACAGAATGGAGGAAGAGGTCAAGGAAGTTGGCAACCAAGTACAGGATAATCGAAACCGTAAATAGACAACCAGGGGTCATCAGAAAGAAAGTGAGAGAAATAGAGACCGTGAATTGGATGCAAAGAATGGAAACGAAAAGGACAATGGAGATTTACAAGAATGAGAAGAAAGAAATTAGAAGGGAAAATCTGTACGATAACACAAAGGGCAGTGCCTTGCTATTTGAGGCTCGAGCCGGTGGCCTAAGGACGAAAACATATCGGAACAAATATTCGGAACTAGATGAGACATGTGTATGCTGCAGTAAAGATCCAGAGACCACTCAGCACATCCTAATGGAATGCGACGGGATCCACCCAGCGAGAACCGTAGGTAACGTGCAACTCCCAGAAGCGCTTGGGTTTAAAGTGGAAGGAAACATAAATAGATCAGCCGTAGAGATCAGCAAGAGACGATTAGAGTACTGGTGGAAAAAAAGCAGGGAAAAGATCGATATGACCTGATCTCTTAAAATCATAGGCAGCGGTACAAGCTAAATTTTTGAAAAAGGTATACAAAAATGCGAGATAAAGAACATGTGTAGTATACCTGATTAAATCAAGCAGGCTAGGTGACTATTTGTCGCCACCCCGTTTCAAAGGGGATGCCAATAAATCATCATCATCATCATCACCAGTTCGTTGTATTTAGTGTACTTGTGTAATGTTAATAAACTGAGGGAGGAAAGTAACGTTAAGTTAATCGATTATTTTTAGTAATTTCTCAAGTGCATTCGTGGGGAAGTAATTGGTAAATATAATCAATTACTTCTTCCAAAATTTTGGAAGAAGTAATTGTAATTGCAATCAGTTACCTGTTTCTGTTATAACATGTGCAAGTCTGAAATCTATGTGACATGGCGCATGTTAATTACCCTATTAAGGGACGCTCCTTCACTTATTGAATCTTACTGCGGTGTATAGCATTACTAATATATTGAGGGTTCGAAAGCGCCGCCTTGGTAAGCGTATGAACCACTTTGGCCTTCTTTACCTTCACACGCCCCTTCCCAAAAGTGTGAATAAACCGGCCGATGCTGCCGTGTTTTTCGCACAAGATCTGTGATTGTCCAATTGCCGCTGCACACTGAGGTCTTCCTACATCACAATAAAAAAAATATTCCTGGTGCTCGTTGATTTACAATAAACATTCACGAGCGAACAAATGCGCTTCTTTCTATGTTTTGCACGTCACACTTGCACCTTATGTTCAGTTTAGCGTTATCCTTTTGATTTATAAATCGCTCAGGGGAAGCGACGACCTATGCATCGGCTCCACACATTCCGAGTTATATAGTAAACAATGTCTCCGCCCTGCAGGGCGTTAAAAATGCGTGGTACGTAACTGAGCTGCTCATACGCCCTATAGACGGTGTGCTTCTGTTTTGACAGCAGGAACGGAGAGCATTCAGGCTTCGAAGATACTTCGCCATTGATTGAAGGCACATTTATTGCGAGCTTGTCCGCTGTACTCTCAACACACACACACACGCACACGCACACGCACACGCGCACACGCACACGCACACGCACACGCACACGCACACGCACACGCACACGCACACGCACACGCACACGCACACACACACACACACACACAAACATAACCACGATTTTTTACAAAACATTCCATTCTCTCTTGGTTGGCGAGAGAGCCAGTAAAATTGAAACGAGTGCTGACTGCACCATGTGTTCTCCTGAGAAAACGAAAAGTCCATTAGACCGTTTTGTTTGAAGCAAACCTCAAGACGGAGGAAAGTCTCAGTGACCGCGTTTACATGAACGCGCCCGCAGTGTGTCGTATTTCATATGAGGCATCATCTCAATGTGATGCGCCAGTGTTTAGGCGTTTACATGAATTCGCTGAGGCTACCTCTCGGTCTGACGCAATAAAGACGATGCGTCATTCCTTTTTGCATAAATTCGGTGCGTCATGCGATGCGCCACCGTCGCGCTCATTCAAACACAGCTAACGAGCTATAGTTAGGCTTCAGCAGCTGCCTTTGGAGCATGATTATATATGTGGTGGTGGTACATGTCCTATTCGCTGTTCCTGCTCATTCCGGCAGACTCTCTGTAAATTACCCATTTCGCTAAGTTATACGCATGGATTATATTTGGTGCATAGAGCCAGCAAAGTGGCAGCCTTTGTGGTCGGTAATGCCGCTGTGCTATGCACTTCTCTTTTTTTGGCTTTATGCGCTACATAGCTTACATGTATGGCGGACAAAACGTGGTAGATGAATCTACGCTTGCTTACATGGGCATTTCCGACCCTTCCGAGACAACTTCAGGTTTCACAAAACGTGTGCGACAATGACAACTACACTATCATCGCGCATGATGACCAGATTAATACGTGCAGTCGGCGTCATAATTTTATGGTACAGGGGCTCCACAAACATTTATCATCATCATCATCATCATCATCATCATCATCATCATCATCATCATCATCATCATCATCATCATCATCATCATCAGTCTATTTATAGGTCCACTGCAAGACGAAGGCCTCTCCCTGCGATCTCCAATCCTCCCTGTCTTGCGCAAGAATCTTACGCCTGCAAATTTCCGAATTTCATCACCCCACCTAATTTTCTGCCGTCCTCGACTGCGCTTCCCTTCTCTTGGTACCCATTCTGTAACTCTAATGGTCCACCGGCTATCCACCCTACGCATTAGATGGCCTGCCCAGATCCATTTTTTTCTCTTAATGTCAACTTAAATATCGGCTATCCCCTTTTGATCTCTTATCCACAGCGCTATCTTCCTGTCTCTTAACATTACGCCTAAAACTTTTCGTTCCATCGCTTTTTGCGCGGTCCTTCATTTGTTCTCGAGCTTCTTTGTTAACCTCCAAGTTTCTGCCACATATGTTAGCACCGGTAGCCATGCAATGATTGTACACTTTTCTTTTCAACGACAGTAGTAAGCTTCCAGTAACGATTGAACATTATCTTTGTCTTCTGCATATTAATCTTCAACCCCACTCTTACATTTTCTCGGTTAAGGTCCTCAATCATGTGTTGTAATTCGTCCCCAGTGTTGCTGAACAGGACAATGTCATCTGCTAACCGAAGGTTGCTGAGATATTCGCTGTTGAGCCTCACTCCTAAGCCTTCCCAGTCTGATAGCTTATGATGCTTGGTTAGATAAAGCATATGTCGCTTATACTTCGCTGAGTTTACTGGTTCCTCAAACTATACTGCAGAATGTAACGCTGAATTAGAGGCTTTGTGCCCCAGGCGTCGCGAGATTTCAGCTTTTTCACAAAGCATGTGTGCCGTAAAATTTTGACACAGAGTGCATATTGCTATTTGCACCCGACAGGCGCATATATTATTAGAATGACAACCGGGCCGGATTTCTTTCTCAACGTTTTCGTTGCCTGCCGACAGCGAGGCCACTCACGGCAATATGCCCTCGCGGCCGTCCGCCGTTCGCTGCTATCGTCCATCGCAACCGTATCGACACTGTCCTTGCCTGGTGTTTGGCCGCGTCCAGATGAATCAGTGTTTCCTCAATCTGTTGTCTGCGCACCCGAATGCGTCCTCTGCCCATGCACACCCCTCTCAAGAGACATCAGGGGTTCGCAAGGGCGCATTTACAAGATGGTCAGGACCAGGAATTTTCGCAGCGGATAGCGCATCACGTGACTCACTGGCCCGCGGATCAGGCCAGACTTTGTCCCCGCGTGTGAATTTCCGGGATGCTTGATAAGTCAAATGTCTGACACTGCCGACTGTGACGAGACATCTGCGCGTCTTCCATGCGTCTGTCTGCGTCACAGTGCTAAAAGGCAATAGTAAGGCACAGCGCTGCTGCATGCAGTCACCAGTTATCTTAGAAAGGATCATTAATTAGCATGGGAATCGCGGATGAATTTTCATCTCAAAGACCTCAGCACCTGTACTGCACTTTCTAAGAGAGAGAGAGAGAGAGATTAAACTCCTACTTCTTAATCTCTTGGTTCTTGCTTCTATCGCGGCAGCTCATGAATGTGACGCTCTGCTGTCGTTCGCTGGTTCAATTCCAGGCTGTGGCGGCCACTTTCTGATGAAGACAGAATACAAATACGCTCGCGAGTCTAAATTTATGCCTGAACCCATTAAAGAAGCCCAGATTATACTAATTCATATAGAGTCATCCACTATACGGCATCTCTATAAGAGCCCAAGTCTAACTTTGGAACGACGTGGATGTCTTCATCTCCCGCGCCGATTTGGCGATTCTAGTGAAGCCAGCCGTTGATGGCGCCGCCATAACCCATGTGTCTCGCCTCGGCACATCCCGTTGTGCGAAAATAATTTTCAAGGATGAGTCTCCCCCCTCGGGGCCCATGATCCTTCCTCGAAGAACTGCCCCAAGAGGAGGAAGGAGAAGGCGCGGTCTTGACGCAGATGGCGAGAGACCGTTCGTCTCGTCGGGAAGCTGTTGCGGCCGTTAGAAAGCGACACTCCCGACGCCGTCGGAATTTAAAGAACGCCGATGCTTCTGTGAAGTGCACGCCACATCCGACAACACCTCCGCCTCTACCAAAGAGGCCTGGCGGAATTCAATATAAATCTGTCAACAAGGTCATGGCCGAGAATAATACACGTTGGTCCGCACTATTAAAGCCGCAGCCGAAACCACAGCCACAGCAGAAGTCACAACTGAAGCCACAGTCGATGCCACAGCCGATGCCACAGCCGGATCCGGAGCCACGTAAATGATACAGCGCGCCGGTGTAGAGTGCACAGCGCGAGTTCTTGCCACATTGCCCGAAGAATACCGGCAAGTGGATATGATGCTCCGCTCTCTGATGAATACTTTTCGAATGCTCTTGAATAAGCTGCATACTCTGTCAGCGCGAAGTGCAGTGCAAGTACTGGATGCTCTCAATTCAGTGCTTGCAAGTATTGAGTTAGCATTTAGAAGAGCTATGTCCGCTTCATTTCAGTGTCTCTTCCATCCCTGTGGCGTCCACTATACTTAGCGCAAGAAAAAATGAATTGAGTTAGCACCATGGCTCGCCCGCAGCATTCTATTCGCACTGAAGTTAAAAAGGCCGCGGCCAAGTTTAGCGATATACTGCCACGTACTGCCAACGACCACTGGCCCCTTGGTCATCCCAGGTGACTTCAACGCGCATCAACAGCTATGGGGAAGCGCCAACATTAGCTTGAGACAGGAGAATGATGGCAGCCCAATGTATCGGCGTGCCACTTGCTTGGGCTTGACTGATTTCAACGCGCTCTGCTGCGTGCACACACGGGCTTCATTCTCTCCCGCTTTCCTCTTTCTATTCCCCCTTTCCCTTCTTCCAGTGTAGGGTAGCAAACCGGACGCTCGTCTGGTTGACCTTCTTGCCTTTCTCCTTGCTTTCTCTCTCTCTGTACTCCATCGATCAATTCATAACCTCTACTGCCGCTTATGTGCGTGCTTTGCGTTGTCCTTACTTCTCTCGTTCTATGGTTTTACTTTATATCTACTTTCCCATTTCTCTCCGTGCGAAACAGCCAACTGTTAGCATATCAGTTTTAGTTTATTTGTCCTTTTTGTTTACAGGAGCGGGAGCAGAAGCTAAAAGCTATATAGCCTGACAAAGGTCTCCACTCCTATCGCAGTTCGACACAAAGGTCCACGAGCACAAATAGACAATAATCGCATTGTGCCTGAAATCGGCAAGCAAATATACTGCTATGTAATCAACAAAAACTAAACACTATACTACTATACGACACTATGGAAAATATATACTTCACTTAGTGTCTCTGGCCCACCCCCACGTACTTTTTTTTTGTCTCTCAGGAGGGATGGCCCGTGGTGACCATTCTGGGCACGTGCGGTAAGTGACGATCGAAAGAGCAAGCAAGACGACTGAATGGTGACGCGAATTGTCGAACTTGAACAGAATTCGCAACTTCGACTGTCCCCAAACAGACGTCAGAACTTTCGTTTCCGGAATGCAGGGCCATGTTTCTCGTTTATTGCGTCACATAATGCGCCTAAGCGGTAGTCTTCGCAAATGGGAATATAACATGCCTTCAGCCATAACAACTCTCTAGCAGCTAATTGACCGTGACCATGGAGGAAAGAAACAAAACAGGAGAGGCCCTGACGTCACGTTTTTGAAGCAAGAAGTGCAGCCATGTTGGTGTGCCAACTCCCTTAGCGCCTCCAATCAGGGGTTCGGCAACTCGCCGGAGCAGATGGGCGCGAACTTTGAACTTGCATTGTTACGAGCCGCCGGAAGTGTGTGCTGCCGACGCGCGTCAAAACAAAGCCTACGAAACTTCTGTAGCAGTTTTAGTGGAGCAGACGCGCTCCTGTGTTTTTCCGTGGCACGTTGAAGGAGACGACGAAGACCCGCGCCGTGATTGCTTGAGTGTATCTGTTGCTGGCTGACACTCACACTCGCGGACCCAAAACACAACTTTCAAGCTTATACACCACACTCCAAAGTCAGCTTTTCTCGCGAACAAAAGGTGCTGCGGGAAAGACACCGGCGGAAAAATCCAATCTCACTTTTCAGAGACCGAGAGCAGCAGCGAAAGCTTCAGAGGCGCGGTTGCTATGGCAACGTTGACATTTGAGTACCCGTCCCAGTGCTCCTTAGCGAAAAACAGCACGTGACTTCTGCCGCACTTTCTCCAATAGGTGACCCGTAAACCGAGCAATCGCAGGGAATTGTGGGGCGCGCCGTCTGCTACGAGCTTCCGGTTCGACGGACGACGCGGCGGCATCGGCGGCATGCCCGGCGCACGTGTATTATACGCGGTTTCAACTCTCAGTCGTGCGAAGCTTTCCGTCCGCTCTGTCGACCAGCAGTGTCGTACCATTCATGCAGCTGATTTCTAGGTTTCAGTTCACTCTGGGCGCGACGATGACGCGCCAATAAAGGCAAAGATACGCTTTTATATTCATAAAGGAACTCTGGTTTTTGCTTCGGTGGCCTTTTTTGTTTCTGCCAGGTTTAGCTCTACGACATTTGCCGTTGCTTGGACGCACCACCACTGACTGCTCTGCCTTCGGGTCAGTCAGACAGGTGAATAAGTTATCGTTATCCGATAATTTATCAAGGGTATAGAAGCATTACTTATAATATCGGGTGCTGAGGCGATGGCTATACAGTGCGGTGCATGCTGTTCTGTGATCATAGCTAGAAACCGATATTGTCGGTATAGACGGTTTCATGCTCGCGATAACAGCAGCGAGTGTGCCACCCCCAAGAAACTTCCGGTCACGTGCCTTATCAGTCTGCTATGTTTTATTGTATGGTTGCTTCTTTGCTAGTTACATTCAGCAGCTACGTCAGTGGGCAAAACCCGAAGCCGTGCAGGGCCTATGTTTGTAATCAGTGAAGAGGTCTATAACGACGCAGCTAGCGCTGAAAATGATAACTTTGCGCTCTGTCAACGTCATTTCTCGGTCGAAACTCTAGGTTCATTTAAAGTGGTACGTAGTTAGACGTTCTCGCTTTTTTTGTCTACAATGGCCGTATCGCCGTCATATTACGGCTGCGCATTATCTCTATCTGTGCTGAAAGAGCTAAGGAGGGCTAGTTGGTTACGAGTATTATGTATCTCGCTGTCTCCCGCTTAAATTCGCGCCGTAAAACCTCGTTTCATAATACCTCTATATGTGCAAGCGAGTACTGACATAGTTCTGGTTGCCTGAGTCAATGTTAGAGAACGAAATATCTTGGGGAATCATTCCGTGTCGGCCTTTACACAGCTAATCGCCGCCTGATAAGTGGCACTGTACGTTCATTTTCTTTTTGTTCACGCATGGTCTCTGCCTTGCTACAGTTTTGGAAGTGCCAGCCATTCCTCTAATGATTGTGCACAGCTGACTCAGCAAGGGTTGCTGCAAGGCAGTAGTTACATGCGTTCACCTTTAACGCTTGAATTTGAGCAGCCAACAGCTGAACAGCCGACGATGGTTTTGCTAGGCACCTGCAACCGGGTAATCTTCGAGTGGGACAAAGTTGGACTGCAAGCGCAAATGGCTCAGTCAGCTAATGCGTTGCTGAGCACGAGCTCGCGGGATTGAATCCCGGCCGCGTGGGCCACATTTTGATGGAGGCGAAGTGCGAAAACGCCCGTGTGCTTGCGTTGTAGTGCATGTTAAAAAATTTTACCGGAGCCCTCCACTACGGCGTGCCTTATAATGAGAACTGGTTTTGGCATGTAAAACCCCAGAAAGAAGAACGGACTGCAAGCGCATCAATGGAATTCAACGGCGATGCGGTGGCGGCGGCTGCGCCGACTCGAACCGGAAGCAGTTAGCAAACGGCGCATCCCACAATGCCTCGCTATTTTACGGGTCACCTATACGTCCGTGCTGGCCGGCGCCTCTACTGGGTTTCCTTCCTCCATGACCGCGACAGATATGGCTGTAAAAGGAAATAGCCGCCTACCCCCAAACTGGCAACGTTAGTGCAACGTGCACAGCGCATGCACTGTGTTGGCTGCCGCGGTTTGGTTACAACAAGAGCTGTACAGTTTCAGTCGTAAAGTCGGAGAAATATGGTGTAATTGCATTCGTAATACGGTCACCTCACGTCCCGGATGACTTGAAGAGAGGTAGATGTAAAACATTGTCACATGGCGAGCCGTCATCAAAATTAAGAAGGGAAGATCTACACTTTGTTGTATAAAAGGAAAGAGTCGCAGATGTGAAGCGGGCCTCCCTGGAGCGCTTCAGCGATGAAAGCGGCCGTGTTGCTGAGCGTGCAGTAATATGGAGAGTCAGCCAAGCAACCATAGGAGTTAGTGGATACTGAGGAATTAGTGAATGCTGAAAGGAAAGCGTTGGAGGAAAAACGGTTTATGTAAGAGCCATTGGGAAGTCACAGTATAACCTCGAATTGAGTCGCCAGATGTGCATTTAACCGTAGACCTTTCTTTAAATTATTTTAAAATTTATTTTTAATTTTTTTTATTTTACGGGTTCAATTATCTGCTGCGGTGACCACATTCCGATGGCGACGGAATGAAACAAATTATCGCGTACTTGTTTATGGATATGTTGCTTCATATGGTCGAAGTTAAGCCTAAGCTCCTCACTACAGAGCATTTCTTGTACTACGAAGTGCAACTTCGGCCCGTTAACTTCAGTAGCTTCCATAGTGAGCAATACTTAGGCCATTATTCCTTCGGCTTACCCATTTACCCGAACAAGCAGCTATCATTTTGAGAGAGAGAGAGAGCGAGAAAGGAAAGGAAAGGAAAGGCAGGGAGGTTAACCAGAAGCGAGTTTCCGGTTTGCTACCTTACACTGGGGTGTGGGATATAGGGGTTGGAAAGAGTTTAAACATATATGCGCCCTATATATCTCTCAATTCCTGTAATGAACTATTTTCTCCGACTCAAAGGAAGCCTGCCAGGTGCTGTTGCTAAAAGGAGAACTTTCCTTGTTTTTGTTTTTGTTTGTTTGTTTGTTTTGTTTTTGTTTTTTCACGGCTTCGTTGAGGGGTGGAGGCCATTCGGTCATTTCGCAGTGGAATGAAGGGATGAGTTACTATTTTTTTGCACTTCACATTTTTGCCCAAGCAGTCGAAAATCAGCCAATACGTTCTTGCGCTATCGTCACAGTGGAATCATTGCGCGGTCACCAAACATCTAATTATAGGTCTCTTCTACTGCTGGTTCTGTTCTGTCGTTATTTTCCTACGTGCCATTAGTTACGTGCTACATACGCACAACACGGTACTACACCATAGGAAGCCAACACGGAGTGCGTTAGTGCATAAGCTGCATAAAAAAAAATAAAGTAAAACTACGACATCAACATTTACCCATCTCAGTATTAAAATCCTAAATGTCCTTCTTGCGGTTACCACTTTTTTAACTCATTATTTGAGAATCTATCACAGTGCATGTCTTTGATATGTTCATCTTAGGTAACCATCCCTGTCTTCTTATTTGAAGAGTGGTGATTCGAAGACCAGTACAGTTATTTACTTTGGCTAGTTCCCTTCCTGTACTTATGTACATTTGATTTTGATTTGTATAAACTTGTATTAATTTGTATTGAAATTAGACCTCTCTGCTAGCATTACCTATGTGGACATCAACATCAGACAACAACATTCAAAACACAAGTAGTACACAGGTATAGAAATAGTCGCATGTGTACTTATATTTGTTTGAAAGATATTTTTATTTATTTATTTGGAAGTTAGACAGTAGCCGAAAGAACGTGACAACACATGTGAAACAGGGATACGTGGTCCAAACAAGGCAAAGTGTTCACAAGAAGGTGGAGACTTGGAATTTATCAACAGTGGGCAAACGAGAGAAGCCTCAACGCGGACTCAACGTTTCGTCAAGGGTATTTATGTTCGGGAGGATCCTGACGAAGACAATGTCTCCAGAGCACATCGTTGCAGAGGCTGTACTAAGTGCACCTACGTACTTTGGGCTAAGGTTTAAAACACATTCACATACCAGTCCAGCTCTTAGTCGCTTCTACTGCAAGCGTAATTATTATGTTAAAGCGGTACGGTGTGCAAGAAATCGATGGCATGATATGAGTGAACGGAATTGCCATGTTTTCTTTTTTACGTTTTCTTTTAAGTACGAGCAACGCGAGAACACTACGCTATCCAGCACTTTCTAGCTATCTAGCACTGCCCACTAGTGGAAGCCCTGTATTCAGCAACTATCTCTGGAAAATTGATTGAATGATTTGTTACTCCAGATATCGCTGAACATCTTTTGCATTATTCCAGCTTTAGAAAGCAAGCAATACACATCTGAGGAAAACTTCACTGCGTAAGGACAAATGTAGGGGCACTAGGAGGGCACGTAGGACATCTAGTGATATTTCAACCTCGGCGTATGGGCACCCTGCACTCTTCAAAGGGCCGCCCTACAACGTTTTCATTTTTCACCCCTGCGTCGCCGACACCGGCCGCTAGAGAGGTGAGGAAAATGATACGCCATTCCAAACGATAGCGGTCATTTTGTCGCTCGTCTGAGTGTTAAGCCCTGCGCATGCGCAATTTCGACGTTTTCAGAACTCGGACACTCTTGCCCCGTGATAAGCGATCGAAAGTGTCACGGCGAATGTTTGCAGCGTCCCTCCAGTTTTGCTTCCACCACTCGTTAGGCTGTGTGTTCTAGCGCTGCTGTCTACTCTGCAGAGATTTAGCGCAGGGTGCCTATAGGCACAGTATAAAACAATGTAACAGAAAAGAAATCGCTAGCACTGCCTTATTACTTAAATAAAAATTATTACAAGAACCAATCTCACCGGATCGTTGCGATGGCTCCCTGAATTTGTAATGATGAAAAAAAAAAAAAAAAGACGTACACTTCAGTGAAAAAAAAAAACTTATTTGGCGACCTCTATTCTCTTTCGCTTTGTCTCAAAAACAAAACAAAAAAGATTAAAGAAAAGAAAAAGAACACACATCGCGCCACAGTATGAGCGTCTTCAGTAGAAACAGTTCATACAGTTCATACTATAGGCGGAATACGGAAGTCCACGATTACACATATATATACTTGTATTGAATGCAGCGCACGCGTGTACGGGAGTTATCTATGCATCAATTAATGCAGGCCCGGCAGTGATACGCATGCAATAAGGGCGCCCGGCGGTATGTGAGACACGGCCGCGCTGAAATAACGGCGCTCGCGCTCCATGCAGCGTGGCCATGGTAAAAACTTATCGCATGCTTTGCGCAGGGCACGCCGAAAGCCAACGATCGCCGACAATTACAAGTTCATCACGGAACGCAGCCTCGAAATGCACTGCATTTGCACTTTTGAATAGGTTGTTTCCTTGTACGCACAGGCAATGCTGCGCCGTCGGATACGACAGCCTTTTTAATCGCCCGATTGGCGCAAGATATGGTGTCCAGCGGGCTCCTATCGTGATTTCCAGAACAGCCGCGACGCCTTTCTATTTATCACGCCGGCTGTGTAGCCATGCGTTGCGAGGAGGCTATAAGAAAATAATTATATCTTTTCTATTGCTTGCCACCTCATCGTACCTCTGCCCCGGTGTAAGATAGGAAGCAAGACGCCGGCGTCTGGCTTTACATATGACTGTCCTGATCCTTCGTCAAGGAGGAGGAGGAATAAACTTTTATTAGAGAACCAGCACTTTATGATGGCCGGGCCTGAGCCTCCCATAAGGGGACGTCGAGGGCTTGCCTCGCCGCCGACTCACGGGCGTGCTGGGTCGCCCAGGTTTGGTCGTCGAGGGCGGAGCTCCGCAAAGCCTCACGCAACCTCGACGAAAGAGTCGTAGTGTTAATGTGTGTGTTCTGTGCCGGGCACTCCCACAGCATATGAGGAAGCGTAGCCGGGTGAGTGCCACAGCACCGGCAGTTTGGGGTACTGTAAACGTCTGGGAATATAAGGTGGAGGCGGGCGGGTGAAGGGTACGTGTTTGTCTGTAGCAGACGCAGGCTGGTAGCCTGCGCCCGGCTAAACTTAGGGTGAGGTGGGGGGGAAGGTTCGGTGAATGAGGTAAAAGGCCTTAACGAGATCGTTATAAGTGGTCAGATTGTCCGTGGTGTCCAACTCGTCTCCAGTGACTCCGGCGTAGTTGACTAGGCCTCCCGCAATGGAGTGGGTGACCTAGTTGAGGTTGGGGAGGTATGGGCGGGGATCCATGTCAGGGAGATCATGCTGTCTTTAGAGTGTGGTGCCTGGCAGAGGATGCGAAGCGCTTGATGAGAAATACGGCCTTTGCTGAAGTTAGTGACGGCTGAGCGAGAGTGGCACACGATGGTATGACAGGTGGCACCTAGTGTGGCCAGGGCGATGGCCACTTCTTCAGCAGTCTCAGCAGTGGGGGTAGTGATACTGGAGGCGTGGTGTAGGACTCCATCGCGTGTGGTGACGGCCACAAATGTTACAGACCTTGATAAAAAAAAAAAGGATTGACGAAGGATGCGCAATATCCTTTGTTAATCTTTTTTTTTTATCAAGGTCTGTCGAAGTCCATCTGAATGCAAAGCCATTTACACAACACTGTCACCTGAGGGGTGCCACGGATTGAACTAACCCATCCGAGCAACCTGTGGCTTGGCGCAGCGTTCAGGAACGTTTACAGACTAATGAAAAGAATTGGCGGATCCCACGCATAGGTGGGAATTGACGTAAAGCGAAGTTTTCAATTATGTTTGCGAAAAAGGTAAAGCAAAAAGTAAGCAAGCTGAGCATTAACTACAAATATGCTTATGCAAATATATCGCAATGATGGAAATTTAACAGAATGACGCATATATTTCGATGCATTGCGGCGTCCGTGTCACATTACACACATCAATGTATTAGAAAAAACAGCGCACGTCTCTGTGTTTGTCCTTTGTGCTGCATGTCAGTGCGACCACTCACGGGACAGTTTTTTTTTTTTCACGTTACACATCGTCATTGATGCCTTCGAGCCAGCAAACATTCGCGGTGTGCGCCACGTTTCACTGCGTAGCGAAGACACTCCCGTTCCGCGCAACGCTTCTTTCGGGCCTGGGTGTCCTCGACGCTGAATGCACGCTTTGGAGCCATTTTGCTGGCTCATGTTTACTTGCCCCCTTCCACCTACGTTGCCAGCACGCTGTTGAGACGCCAGCTCCAAGCGCTCTCTTCAGGCTATGGACGATTGTAATGTTTACACATCACAGCCCAGCACGTGACATCCACAGCCCAGCACCTGCATCTTTGTCGCATAGGAAAGCAGACACAGCATGCATTGCCATACGCTCAAACTGTGAAACGCTGCCGCGGCGGCGCCGGCCGGGATGCGCGGAGGCGAGCTCCATCTGGGGGTGTCGCAAGAAACCCAGCGGCGCGCGCGAGCATGGACCACAACAGCAGCAGCAACGCCCGGAAAGTCGGGAGAAGAGGCAAAGAAAGCTTCGCTTTAAAAGGTTGAAAGGCCACCGCTCTCGTCTGCGACCTAAACTGACTGACTGACTGGTTGCATACATGATGATAACATACAGAGCAGCTTTGAAAGTTCTTCTCCCATTCTTGACGGAAGGTTTTAACTTTATTGCGATATGCTTGCCAGTGTGGCTATTTAATGCGTATGCATTGTAGGCGGGATTCACGAACTTTGGAGGTATCACGTTCCTCTGACGAAAAAAAATGTCACAGTTTCGACCTAAGGGCGAAGCAATGAATGCGATAGCAATACAGCAATGTCATACGAAGTAAGGTGAGTGGCTTTGGTAGCAATATGAATTGTAGTAAACATGAGCTCAGTAAGTAAGCAGGTGTGCTGCGGCGTAAGTAGACCGACATGAAGAGAGACTCGATGACCATGACAAGGTGCGTGTGAAACGGTGGTGTTGATGAGAAGCGCTTCCCGTGGGCAGCGCGTGCGAAGGGACACACCTGTAGCGCTGCACTGCCGATCCGGGCAGCATTGCATGTGTAGCGTGCGTTGGAAAATGTGGCTCGACTATTACTAACTGAATTAACAAGCGTGGTGTCAGCGCGCACAAGCAAACATGAATAGATCACACTGAATGACCGCAGACAACGACTGTCAAAACGCTGGCAGCAAGCGCAGCCGCCGCAGCGGGCGAAGGTTCGTGCGGTCTATCGCTTCAACGGAAACTGAGCGGCGAATGCACAGCGCATACAAAGGTCAGAGCCGTGTGGAGATAAGAGACGGTGTGGGCTACCGCCACAGCTGGGTAACGTACGAGCACGGTTGTTGGCAGAGTAGAAGCTGCGCCCCCCCCCCTCCCGCGCTGCCTTCCCGCTTTCTTGCTTGCGCGTGGGAGATTGAGTGGCAAGTTCCCCTTGCGCCCGGTTGCAAGATACGCCTTTTGTGCCGGAGCACAGCGTCGCCCCGCCTCCCTCCCTCCCTCCCATACCTCCACGGCCTTTCGCGTGACGGTCACGTTTGCTTTCCGCCGTGCGTTCGCTCTCCGTGATAGCGCGCGTCTCCCGCACGCTTTCGCTCGCGCATACGGCGCGCGGCGACGATTTTATCGCCCTTGGACTTTATACGGAACCTCACGGCGACGGCGACGCCGACGGCAGAAATCGGGTTGAAGTTTCCATATAATTGCTATCGCAATAAAATATAGGTCGATCGCGAAGGCTGCGCATCCTAACAAAGCGTCTCAAAGCGCTGTAGCTGTGGTGAGAGAAGAATAGGAGAAGCTGTCACGTTACGCACGCGCCAGATGTTTCAAAGAGGGACTTTGCTGACATGAGAGAAGCATGCGTGTGATCGGGCCCTACTGATTAGACTATTAGGCTTCTGGAAGACAGAGGTTTGATCCCATCTGTGGTATCTATAACAGGCAAATCTAGCTGTGTGTGAGCGTACGCGAGTGCGTTTCAGTGTGCACGGAACAGCAAGTTTCTAAGCGATACGAGATACAGAAACGTCACTTTGATAAATGAGAGTGTGCAAGGTCGCATTCGCTGTCGAGACGTCACAGTCACCTCATCACATACTTAGAGAGTAAGCACTAACTTCCTGCCTAGTTTTTTTTTTTTTTTTTTTTTTCAGAAGCGGTTTTTCTCGAGGTCTCCGGCAGACTTCCGTCAGAGAACGTTTCACAGAAACTGCGTCATCGGAACCGACATGGCTCAACACAGGACAGCACATATAAATATCGAGTCGGCGTTTGCCCCTGTGGGCGTGCTGGTTGCCGGCTCTTTTCTCTACAAAATTACGCAGCGAAACAAGAACACCGCCTAAATTTTCTCACTGCAACAAGTGTATACACCTTGAAGCGCATAATTGCTCTAATAAAACGAATTGGTTTATCGGCCATTCCTGCCGTTTTCAAGCTCATGGTTTTCTTTTTTTCTCTCACGCGTATTGTGCCGAACCTCAACTAAGTCATCTGAGACGCCCGGGCTGTCGCGCGAGAGCTTTCTCGATGTTAAGATGCTGGGGGTCGCTGGTGCGCTGTGTCGCGTTTTGTCCGCCGCTAAATGTTTTCTTGTCTTCTGCTCTATGCTCTCGAAATGTCTTCTGCTTCCTTGGGTAATAAATGCATTTCGATTCCATATATACTTGCAAACATAGTTGCGACTTCTTTCACGTTTCTGCGGCATACATGCACCGAAGCTTTTGCAGTAAACTATAGTTTCGGTTAGAAATCAAGTCGTCCTAAAATTTCTTTCTTTCGTCCTTTATTTTCTCCATATCTTCCCTGTCCGTCCTTATACAATGTCGTCCCCTCTCTCTGCAGTCTGGCGATAGGCAACAAAAGGTCAGCTCACCCATGTGATCAAGACCTGTTCGTTGGGGGTAACGTTTAATTGTTTGTTTGTCTGCTTGAATATCTGCTAATAGAGCCTGTTATCTTTTTATCTTCTCACTTATCGGTTCTCCGTCATAAGGTCTCTAACAGCGCGGCGAGGCGCTTCGTCACGTGAACGTAACTGGGGCTGTTTCCCCGTACTTGCTGTAGAGCCGCCCCTCAACCTTTGAATGCACAGAACCAAGAAATAAACATGTTCACTCAAAGAGTAAAGTTTTGTGTGTGCAGCGTACAAAAACTTTTTTTCTTTTTTAAATATTTCGCGGAGGCGTGGCTCTAAGTTTCAGCCTTGACTAAATTGCCGAAATGAGCACTTGATTTGTTTATTCATTTACTTTCATTCTGTCAATGGCTGGAGCCATTACGGAAAAGTGCGCTACGAGAAAATATTGCTAACAGTATTCCTGGAAGCGAAATTTTTTTCTTACAGCAGCTACTTGTAGCGGAAAGTCCATGGTCTAGTGGCTGCAATTAGTACAGTGGATGGAGAGGGAGAGAGAGGAAGAAGTCGTAAAGGAAAGGCAGGGACGTTAAACAGGCGGAGCCCAGTAGGCTACCCTGCACGTGGAAGGGGGAAAGGGGATTGAAAGAAGGAAGAGAGAAGTTCACACCCTGCACAGTTACACAGTGAAGGTTCATCGCTGAGTTAGTCACAGGCGGTCATATAGGCCGGTGCCCCTCAAAAAACGCAGCAGCGCCTTTGTAGCCTTGCACGTAACAGACGCACGAGGTCACGGGCCCCAAGATCTTCTCTCTAAAAGGCCTGTCGTCTAAGAACCCCAAAGCCGTCCGAATGAGCACTCCTCTCATCTTCGTACTTGGTGAAGTCACATAGGAGATGTCGGGTGGTTTCCTCAACACCACCATATGCTGGAATTTGCACTGTGCGGCATTCCAATTAGGAATGAATAGACGTTTGTAAAAGGAAAATCCTATTCGCAGGCGGCACAGCAATGTTTCTTCCCGTCAGTTAAAACCCGGTAAAAGTTGTAGTTGCATATGTGGGTCCATGGAATATAGGCGCCAGTTGGTAAACTCCGGTGTATTCCATTTTCGTAGAGTTATAGGATGGAGACATTAACGTAACTATAAGTGCGGTATGGATTGTGTTAAGAGTGAGAGTCGTAGCTCGCGCTGCATCACGCATCTCTAACGGTGGGTTTTTTTTTTCTGTTTTACAGCGGAGCTGTTATACGCTAGTTTCCGGCGGATCGCTGCGTGCGTAGACCAAGCGCGTAGACCAAAAACTATCATCATCAGCAATGGCTCGAGCGTCGTCGTCTTCTTCCGCAGCTGGCTCGTTGGCGCCCCTCGGCGCAACCGCGCGAACAAGCTCGTGCCACTGCTCCCGCGTTCGTCGTCATCTTCCACTGTTGGCTCCGTTGTGCAAAAAACTGAAAATAGCCAATGGGTGTATTTCTTTGACTGGTGACGTCACGCACTGTATAGGCAGGTTATCTCAGTTGCGTTCCGGCCGTGTGATGGGTAGGCCGCGTATTGTGCGGACCGAGGAAGAACAGGCGCGAGCAGAAGCGGGAAGGGGCGCGAAGGCGACTGGAGGCTGCTAACGCCGAGTCCATGATGCATGTCCATCGTAATTGTGGGGGATTTCAACGTAGACCTCTCTCGACCAGACGTAAAGTGGTTTTTGGCGCTTCTGTTGGAAAGGTTCGGCATTCAGCGCTATACAAATATCGGTGGGCCTACCACACGTCATTGGTCCTGCATAGACTTGACGTTCGCGAAGAACCTTTCCACCGTCGTTACAGAACCCGTGGCCGTCTACCACAGCGACCACAAAGCTATGGCCACCTCAGTGACAAAATAATAAAGATGGTAGAAAATTAGAATTCATGTGGTATGCGTCTTTATTTAAATCAATATAGTTAATCACCATATATACAGCTCCGCTGGTCGTCCAACTTCGCAGCGTGGAATGGCACTGCATTTTTGTCTCACTGTCTGTCTGTTTTTTAGTTCATATTATTTTATTTTCTCTCTACATCTACTATATATTTTCACCTCTACCCGCTTACACCAATAAAAGGGTAACCAGCCGTTCTTCAGACTGTCTAACCTCGCGGTATATTTCCTTCTCTATCTTCAATGCCACGTCGCAATACGAACTTCAACCATCAAATACAGTCAACGCTACCAAGGCGCCAACCACTGAAGTGTGGTATATACTCCTTAGATCTACTATAGATAACTATGGGACATAATCGCTCTTAAAGGTTTTTTTCCCTTGTCTATACTGTTATGTTATGAACTTGAAAAACAGTTCAAAATTTTAAACACCACGGTTAAATGCCAGAAGCTGCGTCTCCATGTACGTGGAAAAAAATAAAAAGAAACAACTATCTCCATCATCTCCTCATGTGTGCTGTGGTAAAAACTGCATTTCATTGCTTAAGCGCTGAGATGAAGATGGAACTACGTGTAGTATATTGCCATGTTGCGTCCGGTATTTTCACGCAATCTCTGTGACTTCGAAACACATCTCGAGGTTGCTTTCGGCCGTCGGGGACGACACAGAGGTCTAGACCAATTTATTGTCAAATTTCTCGAAAGCGGATGACAAGAATATTAGTAAACCACTTCTTTACAGTTACACATGCACCGTACTTCATACCCAGAGTGAATATTTCGCGCAATCGCTTCCGATTGAATTTAGAAAAAAAGTTGAAGGCAATGCGTAATGGATTGTGCAAGGAGTCTTAGGAGGATATATATCTGCGCTCAAGTAAAAGTGTGATTTTTTGTATCTGGATCTGTCATGCAAAAGTTACCTATTACGCCTTAACAACAGGTTAGGTAAGCCAAGATAATCCTTCACTAAACGAGCGCTTGCAGTATACGGCAGTAATCGCTAAGTACGAGACGAGTCGTACGATTTTATATAAGCTACATCAAAACAACTTTGAGATTACAGTGAAGGCTATGGTCTATATTTGCTATGCAAAGCGAGAATCGGTCGCATAAACCACCACAGACCATCAACAGCAACGTCTTCAAGAGCCACGTATCATCGCCACACTTTCTTCTCAAAGTTGACGCTGAGATCCGATTGCATGCACAGGCTTTCTTGCTTTTTTTTTTGTCCTTCACCCGAAGAAAAAGACGGTGACATAAACGGAGCTCTAGTTTTCTAATCAACTATATGGAATAAGCAAGGCGTCAGCGTTTGCCCCTGAAGAGATAGTACAGAGAGGTCATCGGCGTCTTCGACAGGCAGAGCTCGGTCGGTCGCCCTTCGGGCTGCGGCATGCCCATAACCGCCTTGGCGGACGCGACTGCCAATAGCCAAAATAAGCAATGAGGCACATTTAATACACTGCGGGGCTCCTGAGCAGCGCTTGTCCTTCCGTGCATTTCACTCTCGTCTATCGATCGAGTGCTTCGACCTCTCTTAGCCAGCACAGATTGCAGCGCCCGACACTCCCACCTCGACGTATGTGGCTCGTTACGTGGAAACGAGACCTCAAAGGTGAGATCGGGCTGAGAAATAGAAGAGAGAAGAAGAAGAACAAGAACCAGAAGAAGGCAGCGAAAATATAGACTAAGCACGATGGCTGCTGATCAGGGACGTCGTCACACCCAGGAGTTGAGAATTTCTAACTCAAAAGGAACGATGTTATAAGCTTCGGGTGAATGTGTCAGGTTGTTAACCGGTGAGGGAGAGAGAGAGAGAGAGAGCAAAAAATGCGGTGAATGATGGCGAGGGGAGTCGGAAAATGGGGGGAGGGGGATGTGTAAAAAAAAAACTAAACGAAATCAGGCCTGCGCTCTTACTTTATCAAGGACGTGATCGCGGATACAGATTCGCATCGAAAGAACGAAGAGTTCGCCACCTTTCGTTACACGAACGTTCCCTTGACGCGAGAAATAGCAAGAGTGCCCTTGGGCGTAATACGTCGCATCTGTTCGAGGGAGCGCAACGCAAAGCGGGCACCCAGGACCCTTGCAGGAAAAAAAAAAACATACAATAAATAAGCTAGCAGAGCTCAAGAAGGCGTGCAGACTCGTTAATTCACCTCCGCCTGTCTATAGAAATGACTTGGTGAGAAACTGCATCGAAGGAATAACGATAGCAAAGACACTGTGCTCTTGCCCGGGGCCAACGTTCTTGGTTACAGAAATAGTTCCCGTCTGATTATTCAACGCTGTTCAGTGCCAGCATTGCTTGTCTAAGAAAGATGCGTACGGCGTTATTCGTACAGATATAGGCCATCAAAAATGATCGAGTGTTCTTATTTTTCACTTTCCTTCCTGTTTTATTTCCTCGTTTGCAAATGAACATAGGCAAATGAGGGTAACCTCTTCTGTCGGTGACGGATAAAGCCTTTTGATCTTCAAGGTCTAAATCACATGCACGTCTTCTCGTCTGCAACTAGCTCGGCGGGCTCGACGCCAAGATATTCCGGCATTTTATATCGTTGGAATTGGTGGAGGTGCGTTTGGTGAGGCCTCAGACGCAAACGATTCAAGGTTAGACCAAATGTGGCAGGTATTAGCCGCTGGAGTTTTCGAACGGCCACATCCCGCGAGGTAGGTAAGATTCTCTAAACGAGTGCTTATTCTCATTTTCTGAGGCCTGTACGTCACGATGTGTAGCTTGCGTAAGCCGGAACATTGTTAGCACAACTTCCCTATTTTTGTGGGTTTCCATCAGTTGCAGAACTAGACACATTTTCAAATATACCGGTATATGCCTCTCTGCCTCCTTATTGAAAGTACATTTTTTATTGGGATTATATGGATGTTTCAAGTCAATTTTCGCCGTCGCCATGATGGTCCCTGTAAAGTCCAATTGGGTGTACGATAACATCCTATTGCACCCCGCGCGCCGCATGTTGTGGGTGCAAGGAAATGCGTGCGAGGTTCGTGCGTGCGAGCGAATCAGAGGTACACGCCTAGAAGGATGGTGGCTTGATGTACGCCGTGTTCCCACGCGGCATTTGTTGGAGGTCACGTGATCGACGCACTCTAGAGCTGCAGTGGTTGTTGTGAGCACGCGTCTCCTCTTTTAGCCCGACTGTGGCTGCGCATGGATGTCCGCGTGGCCGGGCGCATACGCGTTCCACGCGCCGTATGTTGAATCTATCCTGCGGCAGGTGCAAAGCCTAACGGTTAGCCGAGAGGTCTCGAGGATTCATGCGCACTGCGTTTACACGCGCCTAGTGGCGGAGTTCGCGATATATAAACTTTCCGAGACGTGGCGAAGCGAGAGGCCGCACGAAAGTGTCGCTTCTCACTGCCTGAGCTCTTTGTGACAGCGAGTGTTCGTGGTCACCGAGTGAGATCCCTGCATGTTTGGCTGGGCAAACAGTAAACCATGCTTGTTGATGTAATTAGTAAGCTAATGTTTACTGCACTATATACGGCCGATAAAACTACGAACCTTACTTCGTGTAGTTATCTAATACTCTGCTATCGCTATGATTGTTTCGCTTTTCGTGCGAAAATGCGACGTCTTTTTTCCCCTCTTTTTTATGATCATGAAGTAAACACCAAGCCATTATTACGTGAGTTCGCGAATTTTAAGGCCCGTATGCAACGCCATACGTATCTATTCGATTCCGGCATGTTTGAATACTGTCCAGGACACCATATCAGGGGGCTCTAAAGGGGGCGGCCGACCCTCCAATGTTTTCTCCATGCCGCCACCCCCCCCCCCCTTTCCCGGTCATCCACCACCCTGCATCATGGAGTACCAAGTGATAGAGTAACCTCCTGCTCCCGCAACAAAAATGAAGAATGATGCTCTGCCTCCCTTTTCAACACAAAAAAAAAAACAAAAAAAAGAAATCCAGGCACAGCCCCTGCACCCTATGTGTTGTCCAGTATGCCTACAAAAGGATGCACGGTTATCAGCCGAAGGAGACTGCATTTAAAGGTTAATTATGTGTTAAAGGACCACACAGTTGCTTCATTCATAAAAAAAAAAAGAAATCTCCAAGACACTGTCTTGAGTTAGCAGAAGAAAAACAGAAGCAGGACACGCAAGGTCTACACGCCCCCTGTTAGCTACATGTCCTTAACTGCTACGACCTTTTTTTGAAGGACAAGGAAGACGTCATTACTATTATCTCTGTTACTTCGACAGAAAGCCGGATTAGCAGAAAATCAGAGGTACAGCCGAGATATACGACCTTCCAGTCCGCAGGGCGATCTTTTGATACATCAGACACCCGGAACGTGCGGAGCGCGGCGTACGCGAAACCCCAACAAAATTGCCACATATCATTCATTACGCTGGTAATAAAACACTCCTGTTGTTTCAAGCAGAAAACACTAGTCGCGCAGCGAGTAAGGTTATTGCTCTGAGCGTAAACGTATTACAGTTTTTTTTTTCTCAATACGGAAATTCTGGAGACAGACGTGCACCGCAGCACTGGTGGCGCAATCATGTGACAATGACGTCAACTAAAGCCCAAGGAAATTTAATTGTGACGACCATGTTCGACATACTTGCTGTGCTGTAGCAACGGTGTTAGTAACGGTGGGCTTATATTGAAGTAGACGCTATAAGTGACCGGATGGACGAGATAGGTGGGTACGTGCCGCTTTTATGAGGCTTGTCCTGCTGTCCCAGTGGGAGTATATTTTATTCCCCCCATTTTCTTGCACCCGGTCTCGGTAAGGCAGTATTGCCACAACAAGTTTGGTATGCTACAACAAGATTTATGCATATGAAAAGATCGAAATACGAGAGAGAAAAAAAAAACGCACACGCGTCCACTCGCACAAAAACTGGGAAAGCTGCAGCAGCTAGCACCATTAAATGAACAAAGGGGAAAGTGGAGCTGTATCGCACTGTCAATCAACAAAACGTTATCAATTTCTGTGGTGCATCCGAAAGGGCAGATATGAGGAACATTGTTTATTGACAGTGCCATAAAGCTCCCATTCCCAGACCGTAAATTTCATGGTGCTCACTGCTGCACCTTTCCGAGTTTTTGTGCAAGTGGCCGCGTGTGCGTTTTTTTTTTTCTTTTTGCCTTTTCTCTCTTCCTTCGATGCCAAACCTGCTGCTCGGCTAACCTCCCCACCTATCATTAAAATTTCTCTCACCGGCGCACACGTATTTTCATTGCTGTTTGATATGACGGTTTCCTTATGATGCATTCTTGGAATACGCAAATTACGTGCACGGGGGTTGGGCTATGCGGTTTGAATAAAGTAAGAAGGCAGTGCGTCTTCAAGAGAGCATTGGCCTAGGCTAGCAGTCGGGCATAATACGCAACACCAACATTCTGATCAGTTTAACTCACAGGAACCAAATGCAAAATACCATATCTTATTGTTCACTACTGTATACTCGACCCATAGCACCGCGTGAATCGCATTAAACTTTAAGGCGGTAAGCAGCTAATGTAATTTTTTTGTGTGCTCGTATGGCACGGGTGTTAATTCCTCTCTCGCTCTCTCTCTCGCTTTATTATCTCCTAAACATCTAGTTCCACCAGTAACCAAAGTGCGATTGTTGAACCGACAAATGTGCACTTGCTCCATGCATAACAAGCAAATGCGAAGCTTGCGCGTGATTCAGATCAAGCAAAACTTTTTTTTCATTCTGTCCCCCGATCCACGAACTTGACCGTTCCGAACTCTGAGCGTGCCTCGGCATCTTTCGGTATGGATAGAAAACGAAACTAGACACCGTAGGTGACCCCCATATCGGTTACTGCATACTGCACCTAACTGCAACTTCCGGTTTCCGTTCCTCCTCTCCGCCCCGTCCTGCTTAGCGGTCCGGAAAAGCTGGTCAATTTACGCTAGAGGCCAACTGATTGACTCCCATCTGTGCGTATTTTTGTTTACAGTGTCCCAAATACCCAGGGACCGGATTCCACGTAGACTCCACTTCCTGTGACACTTGGGGGGGCTCACAACTTTTCCTGTTCTTGCATGCATGAAACTTGCACGTAAAAGAAAATTCGCTTTACAATGCTGCATGCCAATGAGACCATGCTTTCATCTTGTAGTGCGCTGAATACAACTAAGCACAACCATATTAACCACGATAGAACAAACGCTCTGTTGGGCTCCGTCGTCCTTGTCTTATGTGTCTCATCGTGGTTATTAGTTATACTCAGTTGTACTGGACGCATTACAAGATTACAGAACACCAACCTTCCAAATTCCTGGCTTTAGCATACTTTCCCGTGAAAAGGACCTCTTATTGCACGTAACGGGCACACACAGGCGGGTGTAAGTATTCTTACAATATCTCTTGTAGTTCACCTTCTCATGGAAGCGGCCGCCAGGTATTCCCTGTCGGTCCCTACGTGGGAGACGCCCGCTACGCGCTAAGCGCGTCCTGCAGATCCTAAATGAAGTTTTTCCAGTCCAGTCACCTTCTCATGAACATGTACTGTAATCCTTCTACTGAGTAGTATAATTGAAAAATAAGCAAAACACGTGTTTTTATGGGCGCAAGCGCTCCGTGGGCGGAACAGTGCGAGTTATGCGCGGAGTGGCTTCAATATTAGCAAGATCGGGTCTTGGAAAGCACCGGTATTGTGTTGCAGCTCTCGGACGATTACCGTTTGTGGCAACGCAACGGAAAGTACTACTGCCTGCTTACCTACCTTAGTTGAAATAGCACACTTGAAAAATACAAAAGTGGACACATACAGTTGACGCACGCAAATACACAAATAAGGACAGCAACACTTCTTTTGTATCTACCTGCTTGATGGTCATTCACTAAGGGGATTACCTCTCTTTAGTCATTTATTTTTTTTTTATTATTATTCGTTTTTTCCACAACACACGTTCACATAGCACATCTTGATACTTCTACCTAAAGTCCCTATAGATATTTTTTTGCTTTCTTTAAGTAGCGATAAGCTTTAAAGCACCGCCGACGAATCTCATTGGGCGACGCTCATTCCGGTAGCCATGTTCTTCCTAATGTTGTTCCCCCGCAATCACTTGCAGGCTGCTGCGAGCAGCGTAAGTAGCAGCGGCCGTTGACGGTTGCATGCTATCAAGGAAGATAATGGCGTTCGATGGAGTAGATGTCGCTACTTAAAAAAGAGCAGGGAATCTAAGAACTTTACTTCTACCATGCGCATCATCATCATCATCATCAGTGTATTTTTATGTCCACTGCAGGACGAAGGCCTCTCCCTGCAATCTCCAATTACCCCTGTCTTGCGCTAGCTGATTTCAACTTGCGCCTGCAAATTAGCTTATTTCATAACTCCACCTAGTTTTCTGCCGTCCTCGACTGCACTTCCCTTCCACTGGCACGTATTCTGTAATTCTAATGATCCACCGGTTATTTACCATACGCCTTACATGGCCTCCGCCGAAAGGATCACTGAAGTCTGCAGGTTTCTTTTTTTTTTTTCAGTAGTCGAAAAGCTTGGAACCCGCCGCGGTTGCTTAGTGGCTATGGTATTGGGCTGCTAAGCATGAGGTCGCGGAATCAAATCCCGGCCATGGCGGCCGCATTTCGATAGGGGTGAGATGCGAAAACGCCCGCGTATGTAATTGCACGTTAAAGAACTCAATGTGGGCCAAATAATTGCGGATTCCCCGCCACCCCTACGGCGTGCCTCATAATCAGATCATGGTTTCGGACGTAAAACCATATAATTATTTAAAATGCTTGCTAAACAATCTTGCAATTAATATGAACATTTAGCAACATATCTGTTTTCTTAGATAGAAGCTATCTACACCATGAAGGTTACTTTTCTACAGTTTTGTTTCTTAATTATAGGCTCCGTACAGTCGAGTTTGCGGCTGCTCTGGCGCCATCTGCCGCAGCGACGCGACAGTAGTGGGAAAGTGGCTCGGCCGGCTCGATGAGTATTCTTTCCCGCGTGCTACACTTCGTCTCGGCCACGGTTGAATCCGTTTTGCTTTATTCACCAACCTCCCTTATTTTTTTATACGTCTTGCGACGGTGCAATGGCATGCGCTTTATCGGCAAGCGTCGAAATTGACGGAGGTGAAAAAAAAAAAAGTTGTCGCAGTTTCACCTTAGAGGCGAAGCATCAATTGCGATAGCAAATTTGTAGAGAGCTATACGGAGTAATGATAGTAGCTTTATCAGCTGTATAAACTTGGACATGCAGCAGCACCGGCAACACGCAGAACTGTTGTCGACGCCGTCGGCGTTTTGCCCGCGTTCGCTCAAAATGCGTGCGGCGTTGGTGACTGTTGCCGGAGCCTCTGATATAAATAGGCACTTGGTGCCGCAGCTAAACGTCGCCTCCCTCCCCCCCCCCCCCCCCCCACGACTTTTCGCGCGTCGGAAGAAGGCGAGTTTGCTCTACATATATGGTGATTGTAAAGGAGGAAAGAGACGCCTACTTCTGCAGCCTTTAAGGGAGCACGGCGCAGAACGCGCGTTTGTTCTCCGCCGTGGGTTCACTCCCCGTGAAAGCGCGCGTCCCTCGCGGCCTTTCACTCGCACATACAGCGTTCGGCGGCGCGCGGCGACGATTTCATCTCCATTGACGTCATACGGGACCTCACGGCGACGGCGACGGCGACGGCAACCGCGACGGCGACGACGACGGCGACGCCGACGGCAGAAATCTGCTTTGGAGTGTCCATATAATTGCTATCGCAATAAAAAAGGCAAGTGGAACCGGCGATACTGCTGCGTAAAGGACTCACAACCACGAACGCCAGCCCGGGATAGTTGTACAGGTTTTCTGTCATGTCTTACGAAATCGAACGGCGAAAAAATTGGATCGCAGCTGTGAGGATAGTAAAGTAAGTCAGCTTCTTTCATATTTGTGAGGAGGCTTTGTTTTGTAAATCGTGCGCGTTTCACAGCTCGTTGTGCGACGCCAGCGGCCATGGCCAGCTGCTGAACATTTAATAGAAATTCGTCACGACTGCGCTGATTTGACGACTGCTTGCCGTCGCCTTAGCATTCGGTATGACCAACATTGCACTGGCATGTGCGATGAGCAATATTTTATGCCAATGAAGCCTATTTTCTGCTGGCGAGCGCTAATTCATATAGACGATCCTCGTTTCGGCCGCTGGCGCTTGAGAGGCGCGGTTTCACATGGTGCGACTTTTCTTCTGATTTACATTTGCGATATAGCATTGCAAAAGCAAAGCGCGTATGCAAGCAAAGGAATTCGCAAGCTGCCAATAATTTAATTTACACTATTATAACGATTAAATATCTTCGCAAATTACGCATTTGTTGAGCAGATACAAGGCATTACACTTTTCTTGTGACGGACAGATTGTGCTGATCTACTCGGCAAAGAATGCTTACGCATTAAAGAGACCGGATAAATAAGGGCTCGTTTGTCTCACTTGCCGCGCAAAGCGACTCGTAGTTTCGCGGATTACGTCGGCAAGTAAGTCCCGGTTCCGTGTTCAGCAGTGAGCCATGACAGACCGTTTACAACTACTTTAAAACCGCAAAAGTTTTCGTTTGGCGGCGTGCCAGACGACGACGAAATACACAACGTTAGAGCACCTCGGTGTCACACAGTCAATGTCAATCAAGATCGCGCCCGATCCGGATCACATTTCTCAATTTCGATCAAGCATGGTCACTGCCACACGGTCCAACAATCCGAATCGAGTTTAGCTCACTCGAAATGACTGTGCTGACGACTACCTACTAGTGAGCGTGTAGGCGCAGGCGGTCCAGATCGAGCTGTATGACAATCTAAAGTAACAGTGTGACATCAAATGATTGGCCGTGGCGTACGACACGCCAGAGCGAAATGAGGTATGCATTGCTAACAGTGAGGCGTCGATTAAAAATTGGTCAACTACAACGTTTTCAGGGTGCCAGTTTAGTGACTTCAATTTTAGTGTAACAGTAGGCTTTACTCACGTGAAGGGTGATTTCGTATAGTTGCTTTCCCTGCTGCGAACGGCACTTCGCTTGAACGTCCACGCCGTCCATTTCTTTCATAGAGGTATAACATGCGAAGCAGCGTAGAGCTTGTCTCCGCTGGTTAACGCTGCGCCATGAAAGTACTCGTCTATTCCTTTAATAGACCTGAACCCCGCAAAAACTATTTGTGACATGACAGAGGGCCACGCTTGCACTTTCACGTACACACACGCACAAAAAAGAAGAGGGCGGATTGCGGATACACGTGCGGCTTTCGGAGACGTGTATACGTAGTTTCGAAATCTCGCGGTCTTTCCACCTTCCCAGTTTCGCGCCGCCCACCACATGCGGCGCTGAGCATCGCGGCACCGCTGCTGCGCAGCAGCGACGCCTCTTCACTGTACGGAGCCTATATCCCAAACTTTGCCCTTCCCATGTAGTTTTTGTTGCACACCAAAACCTCACACAGATAAAAAAATAACAATAAAAAAAACTACAAATTTTACCTATTCGAAGTTATGACGTACCCTACGATGAATCACTCCTGAATTGTAAAAAATAGTTGCTTGATGTGATTAATAGTATTTCTAAAGAAATGTAAGAAAATCTTGATTGAGAGTGACATTGTATTTGCGTAGCCTATGTGATATTCGTTGTTTCCTTTTTGCCTTTGTGCAATTCGCGCATATATTCATGGTATGTAATACTGTCACCTAGTAGTGACGGTGAAAAAGAAACAGTCGCAAAACTGTGAATGACGAAACGGACTTTTTACTGGGCGAACCTGTGCCCACAAAAGCAAGTTGCACTCGAAGCACAACGATAGCGGCGAACACAGTCGGCGATCGTCGAAATCTGGTCAGCAGCGAAGCGCGTCGGCTTTTATACATGAGTCATCGAAGGTTCCAGAGTAATCCCTGGTGCCCGCGTGTCTTCCATAAAGTACTAGACAATTCGCGTCGCTCATACAATCAGGTTACATAAGCGTCGGTGACATCAGACAACGGATAGAAGCATCGATAACGTTCGAGAAACTTCCGATACATGCAGGCGCGTCCAGCGCCGAGCGATAACGTTTACCATTTGTTAGCCGGTGAAAAAAGATAAACAAGTACACGTGTCAATATCATGTCATGCAATGTACGCCTATCCTGATTCAAATTTCTTTCTTGTTTTTTTTTTCTCGCACTATTTTTCTTGATTTCTACTAATGGCCCTATAATTTCTTTCTCTATGCTATATGGCTTATTTATGTCTGTGAATTGTTGCTGATACAGCTTTCTCTGGTGGTTCCGCTTGGTAACACTGAGCTTCACACTGCCAAATTACCTTCGGAGCAACAAACCTCGTCACCCTTTGCCTCTTGTTCTTGCTCCATTTTCAAATCTAAGAAATAAATCTTCTTTCTCTCTTTGAAAATGTTTAGCCGAGGCGGACATTATTTAGGAAAAAAAAGAATACCAGCAATCCATTCGCTGTAAAGCTAAATACATTAGTTATCTTCTTTAGTCATAAACTTTATGGCATTTTGTATCGGAATGTTGAAGGGAATTGCCATGACCGTCTAGTTCCGTGGTTCTACATTTCAAAACGGCCATGCAAACCGTAATGTGGTTTATACCAACACCTAGCCAGAACAAATTACGACAAACAGTCCTTACTTTACACAGTGCCGTCTCTTAGAAACAAACATATTTCTGAAAATTTCGAAGCCTCTTGCAACTCAGACTCTCAAATTACGCTGTATTACCAACAATAATTGATGTATGTGGGGGTATGAATATAAATATGAACATGTATGGGTGTTTCAGCGAAGACCTCCAAGCATTTTTTAAAGATTCTTTGTGGCAGATAGCACAATTTTAGTCCAAGAGCTGGTCTACTCGAGCAGACGGACATTACTTGCAAAAAATAAAATGTTTAATGCAGAATCTACCAATTAACAACAAATTCAAACTAATTACTTTATGGCACATATGGCAATTTACAAATTCTAGCGGGTGAGACTGCAAGGCACATCCACTTGAAAAGAATTGCGTGGATGACGCCGTTTACGAGATATGCTCCGTCAAACTTGCGGTTAAAATGCATTGTCCGTAGCGCGGAATCGAACCAGGGACCCCTCGCTTCCGAACGCGCGGCGCTAGCCACTACGCCACGAAGCGCACATGGACATACGCACCACGATGACAATAAATACCCAACATTAACGAAAGACCGCGTTTCTAACGCGTTTGTGCTAGCGCGTTACGGCCCGTGTAAGAAGCTGGTGTAAGACGCTGTGGCCTCTCCGCCTTACCCCCGTATTCATAAACGCTCCTCGACTTGAACTTGACTTGCCACCGCCTTGGGCAGCGCGTTCGAAACGCCTCCGCCTTCAACGCGTTTCGAACGCGCTGCCCAAGGCGGTGGCAAGTCAAGTTCAAGTCGACGAGCGTTTATGAATACGGGTCTCTCAGCAGTCATGTGATGGCGTCGGCAAACGCGGTGCACGTTCCGGCATGTGTAAACGGCTGCGTAAGACGCTGTGGCCTCTCCCCCTTACTAGAGAGTACTGCACGTTTCTAACGCGTTTGTGCTAGCGTCCCCTTAAGCGGGAGATGGTGCAATTATAATGAAAGGCGCTGTTATAAAATAGGAATGACGTCACATATGGCGCGTTTCATTGGTGGAAGTCAATCGTTCGATTTAGTGCGGCGAGACTGGGCGAATTACACGGAAGATTCACGGTTTACCGATGATTCCCTCCGGAGCTTCGCCCACTCATCATCATTCACCCCGTGGACATGCGGTGCTTTTTTTTTTTTTTTTTTTTTTTTTTTGTCCCGGCTCCTCCGCATCCACCGCATTACGAGTGCGGTGCTTTGTGAATTATATTAGAAGCGACTAGCTTTATAGTGTTACTAACTGGCCAGTAGATTTTTAGAAAAAAAGTGCCTCATCGCATTTTAAAAATGCAGAACTGTCGTTTTGAGAAAAACGCAGTTTTTAGCATTTCAGATTTACCACACGATTTTAAAAGGCTCCAACAGAATGCACGCAATGTCCAGCTTTCTTTCCATCATCCCCAAAACATTTCTTAATTTTTCTTTTTCTCTTTCGGCAATATTTTCTTTCATTGAAGCTGGGGAACTCTACTTTGTCAACCAGCTCCTTGTAAAGGCAGGTGAGAGTGATCTTACAGAATAGACGCATGGCTTGATGTGCGTTTAGGAAAAAGAAAAAAAAATATTGCTCCACAGACAAATAAAATTCAATAACGGTTCAACGTGCTGTACGCTATGTGCGCGGGCTGCACTCAAAGCAGCACTTCGTGATGCGTTTACATTATTGTCCACTTCGCATGTGTTATCGGCATGTTGGATCGCAACAACGCAAAAGCACACACAGGTAAAATTGCACAAACATCAACTAAACGGCCACGTTTACGCAATGCACTACAACAGCCCTCTTACAGTGACAGTTTGCAGTGACAGCCAACTGGCAAACACTAATAAACTAAATGTATTTTTCTTATATAAAGTTGCGTCATTTAATAAAATAAGTACACCAGCCAATACTGCTAAGCCAACACAAATCGCGTCGTTATAAATACCAGGGTGTGCGACACTTTTCGCCTTTCGTGAATTATTTGGAGCGCTCATACATGCTTCGCCGCTGCACTGCCTTACACTTCTCGGACTGCGTGTAGTTTTGTGGCGCTAAAAACTAAAGATATTTTTCTGTTGTTGTTGTTGTTGTTGTTGTTGTTGTTGTTGTTGTTGTTGTTGTTGTTGTTGTTGTTGTTGTTGTTGTTGTTGTTGTTGTTGTTGTTGTTGTTGTTGTTGTTGTTGTTGTTGTTGTTGTTGTTGTTGTTGTTGTTGTTGTTGTTGTTGTTGTTGTCCGTCGTCGTCGTCGTCTCAGCCTGCCATCCCCCCTTAACGTAGCTATGAGAACGCCGACGGAACGTCTACGGAGGTATCCAAAGTTTTGACGTCCGAAGTACTACAGCAAGCAATTTTGGCGAATTCAATCGATGTAGCGGAGCGAAGATAGGTGACGTGAAGTACACAACAATATAAAGTGTCTGACCAGTTCGTCATTATAACGGTCATCAAACGTCCGCGGTTATCCGCGGCCGATGCTACAATAGTAAACGGCTTAGACAGAAGACACCGAGACCACGTGCGCGCTGGCTTCTCCGAGAGGCACGTCGCCATTACACTGCATGATTTAGTCCCCCAGTGATAAACTTACGTGAAGGCGGGGCACTGTCGCTGCACCTTGGTGTGGTGCAATTAACATAGCCATTCAAACTACATTGACACAAATGAGCCAATTCGAACACGAATTTATTAAGCAAGGAAGAACGTAAGCAGTATCGCCAAGATTCCGAAAGTGGGACAGCGTCAGGTTCCAGTTAAAAAGATCCACTTACTAGCTTAAAGATTATCGCTAATATTTTTCTCCCATCTAGATGGAACTGCGTTTCTGACAAATAAAACACATCCCAATAACAAAGAATGGGGAGGCTCCTCGCACGACTGTTGTCGCAGATTAAGGAACAGCGACACAGAATACAAACTATTTCACTGCTACGCGAAGACTTAGTGCCAGTTATACTTGCTTCAGAATGTTCCTACATCTTTCTTTCCTTCTCTGTAAGATGTGTACCATCTTTAGCGGATGACTCAGCGTGAAATTCGAACAAACAAATTTGGAAAAACCCTGTAATGGGCACTCAAACGCGATTAGACGGTATTCTAACTGAAATTATAGGAATGTACACCTGTGCATGCTGTATAATGCGTGGAACAGAAAATCAGCGGTAAATTATTGCTACGAAGTGGCCCTAATGCAATGCACATGCAATTTTTCGCACGTATAAGGCTAGTTTGCTAGACGTGTGAGAGATGTGGCCAGAAACCTTTGAGCCTTTACCTTGGAATTGGGCTGAATTAAAGTGACAATTATTAAGGTGAAAGCCCCATATGTCTCACTAGTCAGTCGACCTTGAGCGAAAACGCGTCGGCGTCCCGAAAGGTACAAAAAGGCAACGAACCCTCGACCTTCGGTGGGAGCCGAACTACGACCATTTGTGGAAGTCGAACTCATGACCTATGGTGTTAATGAAGGCGAAGTTAATTCAGGCACAGTTAATTAAGATAGAATTAAGGCACTCCAACAAAGGACCTATGGTTGGAGGCGAACCCAAGACCTTTGGTGATAATTAAAGGGAAGTTAATTTAGGCACATGTTATTAAGATGGAGTTAATTAAGGCCCTCGAACCCTCGACCTTTGGAATTAAGAGGGATGACTAGGCGAACTACACTAAGCGAATTAAGAGGGATGACTAAGCGACGTAGACGAAGCGAATTAAGGGGGATGTGTACGTCACGTGTCTGTCTTTAATGCATCAGCACTTGGGCTTTCGCCTTCAAGTCATCTTAGGGATAACATAAGGGACCCTGTATTTTTGTTATGGCGACGATGATGCTGACGAGGATGAACCAATGCTGCGTCCGAGCAGTGCTCCTTCGCTGCAGCACCACACGAAGCTTGGCTTCTATGCCGTGAAGCCTGCCTTACTGAAAATTAAACGTTCATCTGCTTCACCTTGGAAATGGGTAGTTACTATAGCTGCTACAGCAACTTACAACGATTGCTTACAGCACAGAGGTGACATATTGATCTTTTGATCATATGGCTGACGGCGAGTACTAAAGGATGTGTCGAACTAGCACGACCGGATTGTTTCCGTGCATTGAGGAAAGACAACAAGGTCAACAAGACGGACGGACGGACGGACGGACGGACGGACGGACGGACGGACGGACGGACGGACGGACGGACGGACGGACGGACGGATGGATGGATGGATGGATGGATGGATGGATGGATGGATGGATGGATGCTATGAGCGTCCCCTTTGAAACGGGGTGGTAGGTTGCGCCACCAAGCATTTGTTATTATTTTGCTTAATGTCCTAACTTTATTTTTGAGAAACACACAAACACAAATACAAAGAATTTCGGGCATCAACGTTTTTGAACCATTACTGCGAACTCTGTTTCTGTACGTCTCCGTTGTTTGTGGTCTCCCTACTTTTCTGCCACCAAACCTCCAACCGCCACTTACTAATCTCTACAGCGGACATGTTTACTTTGCCCGTGCCATCCCTGAACCCAAGGATTTCAAGGAGGTCAGAGGAGCCTAGACTTGCAGCTGGGTAGATTTCTTCACATTCCAATAAAGCATGTTCCACCGTTTCTCTAGCTTTACCACCGCAAGCACATGCGGCTTCGTCCTAGGTGTACTGCGCTTTATAACTGCGCGTTCTAAGGCATCCTGATCTCGCTTCGAAAAGTAAGGAGCTTCCCTTTGAGCTTTCATAAATTGTTTCTTTCCTGATTTCCTTTTTTACTTTGAAGTAGTTAGCCATAGCAGGTTTCTGTTCCATTGCCGCCAACCATAACCTTGTCTCAGCCTCTCTCACTTTGCGTTTGACGTTCTTTGTTGCCGCGTTGCTGGCCATATCGGTCGCATATTTGCTGGTAAGCTTCCTAGTTCTTTTCCTCCACTGTGAGTCAATGTTTTGCCTGTACAAATACCTGAACACTCTTGTACCCCATCTACTTTCTTCCATTTTCCTCAATTGTTCTTCAAAATCAATTTTACTCTGAGCCTCCCTTACTTCAAAATTTGTCCAGCCCATATCACCCTGCACAACTTCATTAGTAGTCTTGCCGTGGGCGCCCAACGCGAAGCGTCCCACTGACCTTTGGTTGCCATCTAGTCCTGATTGTACCCCTGACTTCAAGCAAACAACTGCATTTCCAAATGTAAGCCCTGGAACCATTACACCTTTCCACATACCCCGGAGCACCTCCTACCTATTGTATCCCCATAGCGCTCTGTGTTTCATTATGGCCGCATTTCTCTTCCCTTTTGCTATTATTGTTTTTTCCTGTGTCTCTAGATATCTATACCGCCTTCGTTTATCCATATACTTAAGTATTTGTATTATTTTACCCGAGGTATTTCCTAGGGTGCCTCGATCTCAGCGCCGCCTCCCGTCGTAGAACGATCGCATCGAGGCACCCCACCTGTTGCTGCGCTGGCGCTCCAGGTGTTGCGTGAGGGCATCGCCGCGAAGCCCACTGTGGAGGTCAGTGGCGAAGCCCCGTCACCCTCGCTCTCGGAAGCCAGTGTTATCGGCGCGTTCCTTGTCTGCACAAGCTCTCGCCTGCATTCTAACTTCACCTCGGTAATCGCTATTCGCTGCGAGATCGAACTATAGGTGGCAGCACCGTTGCCACGCACCGTTGCCACGGCGCGCTTTGAAATGTACACGGCGGCGCTCCGCTGTGAACGATTTGGCCCGATTTTCTGGTAATGAAACGCGTTGTGATCTGCCGTGATCTGATCTTATATTGCCCCATAAATGCCACATTTTTGCACGAAAGGCGCAAAACGTCTCTATTTACTTCAAAGAAGCGCAAACTGTCTTTCAAGGATAGACTGGCACTCAGCCAGATATAGCCTCTGTGTTGGCACTTTCTCGGGGCTTTTTATGTATGTTTCGCTTGCTTTCCACGTACTCGGTCAATATTGTTGCGCCAATTATGAATACCGTATTCTCTGCGAATCTTGCACTGGTTTAAAAAAAAGTCTGCATTTCAGTACAACGAAAGTAAAGTAGCAAGTTAATGCGCGCTCTACATCATCAATTGATGCACACTCTACAGTTCGTTTTCGTTTTTTATACGCTTTGAATGGCAAACAGTTAATGAGTTTAATTAGGTAAGCTAGGAGCCTGTGAGTGACAACACGTTAGTGGGATCATCAGGTTGCTTCAGACGAGATTATTTTTATCTCCCTTGCATGGTTACGCGCACGACAGCAATGTGACAAAGTTGTAATTATTTGAGAAGCTAAAGTCATTAGGTAGTTTTCTTACAGCCAATAGTGGCCACTGTCTTGCATCAAGCTAGCAACATTACAATGAAGAGCGAAAGGAAATTAAAATAGCCGCCTTTCAACTCAGTGTTATGACGTCCTCAGTCTAGTGACTGCCGTGTCACAAATGATTTTCGTATAATACCCTATTTTAGCTTTCCTTTTCCAGTAGCGAATCAAAGTACAAAAGTCCACGATTTAATTGTGAGGCAAAATTAATTCACCGTAGTGGCATCCGAAACACATATTAAATGAAGATCTCTGGTCGCGTAACCACTAAGCGAGAGTCATGCAGTTCTCGCAATTATCATAATGCAGTTATCTTATTTAACATAAAGTGATGACGCGATATGATATGAGTACACGCATAGGCGGAAAGTTTTCATTTTCCCGGGAGTGCTGGGGCCCGACCAGCTTGCCTAAGCGGTCATATATATATATATATATATATATATCAGTGAAGTAAAGAGTAACCGGAGCCGGCACAGAAGTAGTTCAAAAAATAGAAGCACGTAGGAAAAACATAACAAGACTTTACTGACGTTTCGGCTGGGGTCCGGCCTTCATCAAGAGTGCGTGTACAAGCATACAGAGCTCAATTTATACCTTTTTGCTGTAAGGGTGAAAAGAGACAAGAAAAAATACAAAGTAAAAAAGAATACAACGAACACGTAAATGGAAAACTGCGCGTCCACAGAGTGGAATTATTAAAAAAAGTGAATACAACAAGGCTGTGAAAACAAGCTCCTGAATCGTGAGTAGCCCATGACCACAGGTGTGCACAGATTTCGTGTCGTCATGGATGTCAACTCGTACAATGACTCATGTCAAAGTCATCAAAACAGTTGAAAAGATAAGACATAACATATATAAAACATACACAATATATAACAATTTCTGTACACAACTTATGACTACAATTATTAGCATAAAACAACGTGACTCCATGACGCAATACTTTATTTACTTGTCAAAGCATGCCTTATGCCACTGGTTTCATTTATTTCCCGGCGGCAGAATAAATGATTACAGAGTAATAAATTATCAGGCGCAGAAATACACAGTCATATTAACAAATAAATAAATAAGACAACGATATCTCAACAGTGGGAAAGGGCACGAGAGGAAGTAGTAAGAGCGTGGATTGCGTTTTTGAGCAGCTAATGCAGCATATGACAAATAAATATTAATAAGGAAAAAGCACAGCATAGACTGGGAAGCTTTAGAAATAGCGCAACGAAGCGTCTTTGCGTATCCAAAAGGCATCACCCTACTTGCCCTGTCATGCACCCCGTTTTCGTTCCTGGAAATAACTTTTTGCTTTGTTTTCTTAGCCAAATGGTTAGCTTTAACTTGTGAGTTGGCAACTTTCTCTTTCCTATTAAAGACATCATTTCGTTGTCTGATGGGATGGTTTCACCTTGAGAGAAAATGTGTTCATTCGGGCACTTGTTCTAGCAATGAAGTCGTCGGCAATTTTATTTAAATTGATTTTGCGGGAGAGTTCTTTGTGAGTGTGCAAAATGGCCAGATGGTTCAAACGGGCTTGTCCAGTCGTCGACCGCAGGTACGTTTTCAGTCGCCGAAGACAAGAAAAGGACCTCTCGGATGTGCTTGACGAGACCGGTATAGGCAACGCAATTTTTGTTAGCTTGGCCATTTCCGGCAAAAGGTTTCGCAGGTGTTCGCCCTTCTCCCCCGAAAACATCTGCACGACGTCCTCGAATGTGTGCAATGGTGCCGACTTTTCTTGGCTTACGATGTCAATGAGCATGTCTCTGTGCAAAATCAGCGGTCCTCGTTCAAGGTCGTCACCGTAGAACTTTGTTATGTATGCTTCGTCTTGATTTCCTGTGGCAAACTGCTCAATGTGTGACATATGCTGCCACATCTCAGGTGGATATCTGTCGCTTAACGAGGACAGTACAGTGTCAAGTACTTCGTAGTACATCTGGCGGTACATGTCCTCCGCTGATGTGAACACGTGAGCTGAGGAACCTTCTTGATAGCGGTGTGGAGTTTTCTTTCGCCTAGCAGCTGGAACACACGGGTCCTCAACTCCTACTTTTCCTGCCTCTGCCAACACCTCCTCCCAAACCAAGAGAAAACTTTGCCTCAGTTCAGCGACGCTTCCAGTGACGGATTTCACTATTTTCTCCGCTTGGTCAAACCTGAGCGTTCTTTTTTGTAAGGCGGTATTCAGTGCTTCCATTCGTGAAAACACTTTTGTCAGAAGCGTCAACATGAAAAACGATTCAAACTTGAACAGCATCCTTAAAAATCCGCTGGCTTTCGCACCGGCCTCAGTTCGCTCTTCGGATGTTGTTTCAGAGAAAAACGTTATGAGACTGCTATAATTTGAAAGAACTGATCGCAGTGATGAAGCCTTTAGCGTCCGCCTTGTTGGACAGAATTTTCGCAAGTTCACATCCTCTTCTACCTGAATCTCTTGAAAAGAAGCAATGCGCTTTGGAGAGCAGGTCATGAAGTTTATCAGTTCAGTGACGGCGTAAAGAAAATCACGGCACATGTCTGCTTTCTGGCCGACATCATGCAAAACCAAATTCAGGATGTGCGCTATAGGCAGTGTACATATAGCGCGCGAGGTTCCTGTTCTTGCATGAGAGCTTGTAGTCCTCGGTGCTTTCCTCTCATGTTTGCCGCACCATCATAGCACTGCCCGCGGCACTTTTCAATTGGCAGATTAAATCTACAAAGAATGTCTTTCAATATAGCAAAGAGGCTCGTCGCTGTGGTGTCCGTCGTGTTGAAAAACCCACAGAACAGCTCCTCTACTTCCAGGCTTTCTGTGACCACCCGAAAACAAACTGAAAGTTGTTCTTTGACAGAAATGTCTACTGTCTCGTCCATAATGACAGCGTAGTGCTCTGCCGCACGAACTTCGTCTGTGAGTGAACGAAGGATGTCATGTGCCATGAGTTCCACCATCTCGTTTAAAATCTGGTGAGAAATCCATTTTGTATTTTGTTCTTAAAAGCCACGATCGCAATGAAGGAATATCATTAGCCCGGAGTTCCAGCAGCTGCCTCAAATTACTCTCTGTGTCTTCATGGCCACGTATTTCTAAGCCTTGGGTCGACAGGTACAGTAGTGACGACAGTGTTACTAGGAGAGCCTGTCGGGCGTCGTCCATTTCTTTCGCCTTTCCCTTGGCGCAAGCATATGCCACATTCGCGCTGCCTTTTGCGGCTACGACGGAATTACATGCCTCCTTATGAAAATTAGACCTCTCATGGGATTTAAATCTGTCAATTTCCTTTTTCCAGTTTGAGAAACCATTTTTCACAAATGCCAGGTAAGAATCCTTGTCTTGGGAAGTGTTAGGGAGCGGCAGTTTCATCTCTGATGCTGTGCAACAGGTCTCGCAAAACGCCTTGTCACTGTGGACATTGTAAGATAACCACTTGTAGGTACTTTTCCAGGTAGGCTGGAAGCGCCGCCCTTGTTTTTCTGTAGATGGTGCATCAGAAACCTCGCCGATGGATCGAATTTTGGAAGGACCGGCTTCTGCAGTGCACACAGAGCTTGGTGTGCTAGTGTCATCAGCGCGCGGTGGAGCTTCAGCGACAGAACTGGAAATGCTGGATGAGGGACGGCTCTCCTCGCAGTCTTCACCGGGGCTTTCCGTTTCCTGATCAGATATTTTTCCATTGCTTTTGAACAGTCTGCAAGGGAAATGAATAACATTCTGAATAGACGCTCGCATAAACATGCAAAGTTTGGTATAATATTCATATTCAGAGTTGGTCAAGCGCGTAGGAACCCTGCTCAATTTTTTAAAAGACAAAAGAATCTTGACCATTTCTGGAAGCATGAAAAATTATCCCGCGGTAAAAAACCCCAATTTTCACACACACACACACACAAAAAAAAAAATAGGATTTGCTAAGTCTGAATGACGGCGCCGCCTGTGGCAATGAGCTGTAAAAATTTTCGGCTACCCGTAATATCATTTAGTGCGCGCTGCAATAAAGGTATGCGTCTTCTTGAAATTAGAAATACATTTCTTCAGAATATGGGCCGACCAGCATGCGAATATTTTTATACCCTCACGTGGCAACGAATATGGGACGATCAACCTACATTTGTCTACAAGGTATACGCGAATACACATGGCATACGTACTATCACGATGAAAAGAAATGCGAACAGCGGAGCGCGTGGCCGAAGCATAACAAGCCTGAAGGTATAGGGCGCGCCGTCCAGTTATCACCATTGACAGGCGCGCACGTCCGGTTTGATCGTGCTGTGCGATGATGCACCCCCTATACTGCGATATTTTATTGCGATAGCAATTATATGGACACTTCAACCGGATTTCTGCCGTCGGCGTCGCCGTCGCCGTGAGGTTCCGTATAGATAAAATCTTCGCCGCGCGCCGTATGCCCGAGCGGAAGCGTGCGGGGACGCGCGCTATCACGGAGAGCGAACGCACTCAATCACCCACGCGCAAGCAAGGAAGCGGGAGGCCAGCGCCGGAGGGAGGCGGGGGGGGGGGGCACTTCTACTCTGCCAACAACCGCGCTCGTCGCTCGCTCGCACCGTCTCTTATCTCCACACGGCTCTGACCTTTATGCGCCGTGCATTCGCCGCTCAGTTTCCGTTGAAGCGATAGACCGCACGTACCTTCGCCGCTGCGGCGTATCCGCTTGCTGCCAGAGTTTTGACGATCGTTGTCTGCAGCCATTCAGTGTGATCTATTCATGTTTGTTTGTGCGCGCTCACACCACGCTTGTTCATTCAGTTAGTAATAGTCGGGCCACATGTTCCAACGCACGCTACACATGCAATGCTGCCCGGATCGGCAGTGCAGCGCTACAGGTGTGTCCCTTCGCACGCGCTGCCCACGGGAAGCGCTTCTCATCAACACCACCGTTTCACACGCGCCTTCTTGTGGTCATCGAGTCGCTCTTCATGTCGGTCTACTTACGCCGCAGCACACCTGCTTACTTAATCAGCTCATGTTTACTACAATTCATATTGCTACCAAAGCCGCTCACCTTACTTCGTATGACATTGCTGTGTTGCTATCGCATTCATTGCTTCGCCCTCAGGGCGAAACTGTGACATTTTTTTCTTTATTTCGATTCTTTTGCTTTATATTAATAACAAAAAAACTGTCAGCCCTTCCACTGAGGTGGAGATGGAAGACCAGCGAAGCTGTACTATGGTGGTAATTACGTATATCCAATTATGACTATTAAGATGTGATGGTGTAATTGGTTATTTGAACTATTAAAGAATGAGAAATATATATGATCCGGTGGTTTTCATTTATTTAGTGACCACAGGCACTATGGCCTTATGGTCGCTACGGTACACCGTCATATGGTGTACATCAAAGGTTGGCACGTTCTTCATAAGCATGTCACCAACGCCGCGCGCGTTCGGTGCGAACGCGGGCAAAACGCCGCCGCCGTCGACAACAGTTTGGCGCGTTGCTGGTGCTGCTAGATGTCCAAGTTTATGGAGCTGCTCAGAATTTTGAGAATGACAGCCCATTAACAAATATCATGAAACAAAACACCGGCAGCGCACTCCTTTTATGTTAAATCTTCTCAGACTGAAATATTAAAAGTGCGAAACAAAACGCCCGGACGCAAGATACGCACTTTGGTTCCGCAGCTAAATGTCGCCTCCCCTCCCTCCCTCCCATCCCCCCACGACCTTTCGCGCAACAGAAGAAGTCACGTTTGCTCTTCCGCCATGCATTCGCTCCCCGTGAAAGCGCGTGTCCCTCACGCACTTTCACTCGCACATACAGCATAGGGCCAATGAGAGTTCTTTTCTACATGCGGACACGATCATCGGAGACTGAGCCCTTAACAGCTTCGCTGTAAAACTACATTATTACTATCGAAGCGATACCTTATGGAAATTGATTTTGCGGAATAAACTGTTCAAAATTTTTTAACAGAATATTATATTTAGATGACCAACCTTTCTGGCATTATTTACGATTCGGAGGGCTTAAGGCACCGAGATATATGCTTCGCCTAAAAATATATAAACGTTGATTTGTTTCAGCACTGGTAGATATTGGTCACGCCTTTGATTGTCGGTATCCTGCGCAGAATGTTGGCTTCTGTTCATAGCATAATATCCCTGGTATACTACATGGTAATCTTTCTTATTCGCAAATTTATTATTTCCCGGGCCATGAAGTTATTTCTTTGCACATGCTTGCTGTGCTTTTTTCGGAATAGTAGAATAAAAAATGATAAGCGTTGTTGAAACCTTTATTTAGTCTAATAACAAAAAGGATAAGCAACAAACTCATACTATTGATTATAATCGGAGAAGTCTTTCAGCGCAAGGTGATGATGATGATGAATAAACATTTATTGGGCCCAAAATATATGGGTAGTGCCCACAGGCACCAGACGGGGTGGTTCCCTAGTTACGGGACCCATATGTTCCCAGCAGCTCCTGGCCCCTGTCCGTCAGTGCGAGCTGAATCGGTAGGGTGGGGCTGGATAACAAGGTCTCCCATCGCTCAAGGGGTTGGGGATTGGGGGTGTTGGCGGGAAGGGGAGGAGGGGGGGTCTTGAGTTCTGTGCACTCGGTCAAGATGTGCGGCAGGGTGCCCTTTTCCATTTTGCAAAAAGGACAGAGCGTATCATGTTCCGCGGGATACATGCGGTTCATCAGTATGGGATGCGCAAGCGATCCCGCCTGCGCTTGACGCAGGATGGTCTGTTGTTGCCTGGTGAGTTTGGGGTGCGGTTCTGGCAGTTTGCACAAGGTGAAAAACAATTTATAACACAGGAAAGGTGTTCGGCCTTAGAAAACAAGAGTGTGTGTAATGGGCTATCCTGCGAAGCAGTCTCGTTACGGAAGAACGTACAGTAGATGTAAAGCACACTTGAGAATTCAATGATCAGGCTTACAAATTTTTGTTGTTGTTGTATAGGTTACGCCGGCAATGAAACGACAACTTATCCGGAGCTTCTTCCTTCCTTTGAAAACGTCGAAGCAAGATCAAAGTGTAAAACCGTGGGACGCCTCCGCTAGTGCATCTGAGTATAGTTTCCCGCCAGAAGGCCCGGAACTGACCACCAAAGAGTGCGCTCAGCCGAAAGGACATTCCCGGTGTTCGTCTGTCACAAGATTCTCCTTCATTGAGGTTACCATTGATGGCTACTGGTGCAAAATTTGCAAAAGGGCATATAATGAATGGAAGCTTCTTGTTGATGGAAAAACGGGCAGTGCAATGATCATTAAGCCAGTCAGCAAGTCCAATGCATCCAAGCTTGGTGAAAAGGCCGCGAAGCACGATGCCTCAGGACACCACAAACATGCTGTAAACATTTTGAGCCAGTCGCAGACAATTTCAGAGGTCATAAATGAGGCTGCAAAAAGTGACGATGATCAAACTAAGGTTATGAGAAAGAACATGGTTTTAGCATCATACTTTCTTTTCACGCAGGAAGTAGCCCACACTACAAATTGGAGATCCTTGCTGAGCACGTTTTCTACTATGAATCCTGAAATCGAGCAGTGGTTCAGGGGAAGACCCGCAAATGCGCATTCCCTTTCTGCAAGGAATTCAACTGACATGTGCGGCGACGGTGAGGAAATTAACTCTTGAGAAGGTCCAAACCTCTATTTCCACGTTCTACATGGCCGAGTGCCCCGACATTAATGGACGCCAAATCCTGAGTCACTGCATACGCTATCTTGGTGTCAATGGAACTGACAGATGCGTTCCTTGACGTCAAAGTTATCTCTGACGCATCGGCTTCTTCTGTGACCATGCATATCCTGCATGAGTTGAGCAAGTCTAGACTCGATGCAACCAAAATGGCTTCTTGTTCATTTGATGGGACTGCAAACTTCTCTGTAAGGCAGGGAGGGGTGCAGGCTTTACTTAAGAAGAAATGCAACCCTCATTTCTGCTCCACTCACTGCAGAGGCAATTTACTCCAGTTTGCCCTAGTGTGTGCTGCAGAGTCATTGAAGGAAATCAAAAGGACTCTTAATCTTTTCTCGTCACTGTACTCTTTCTTCAGTAAGAGTCCTAAACGCTTGAGTGTTCTTGAAAACTTCGAAGATGCTGTCGAGTTGAAGCTGAAACTCGTGCAGCCAGGCATTCTTCTTCTTTTTGGGGTTTTACGTGCCAAAACCAGTTCTGATTATGAGGCATGCCGTAGTGGAGGACTCCGGATTAATTTTGACCACCTGGGGTTCTTTAACGTGCACTACAACGCAAGCACACGGGCGTTTCTGCATTTCACCTCCATCGAAATGCGGCCGCCGGGGCCAGGATTCGATCCCGCGACCTCGTGCTCAGCAGCGCAACACCTTAGCTGACTGAGCCACCCCGGCGGGTCGTGCAGCCAGGCAAAACTCGGTGGCTCTCTCATGAGCGATCGCTGGCTGTGATACTGAAAGTACATACTTGAGTCGCTGATACTCACTTTGGAAAGCATTTACCAAGATGGTGCTGACATGAGCAGTGAAGCTAGTGGACTATTGTTACAGCTACGTTCAGAATAAACTATCGCTATTGTTACACTTGTCGATCATTTCCTGGGGCCATTGGCATCTCTAAACAATGCCATCCAGGCAACTACAACGACAGCGGTAGATCTTTCCCCTGTGATTGAAGCAACCACGGAGGCTATTGCCGCGATTTCTGTCGAAGCAGTGCTCAAAGAAGTAAGCAGAGAAGCTCCTTGAAAATGGCACTTTTGTGAAGGTATTGTTAGGACGCGAGTACACATGGAGACTACTCGACGGCGTGAATCCCAACTGTCAACTGGTTTTATTTTTATTTTGCTTCAGCCGCCCTTGGGGCTGCTCGCCCTTTCCACTCGCCACCATTGGTGGAGAATGGAGGACGGGGGCGCGGGGTGCAACCCTTGCCTAGAGTTACTGTTGCCTTTGCCTGCACGTTGTGGCCCTCTCGCGGCTGCTACAGTATTAACAAGAGCAACCTCACATGTGAGTTAAACAAGTACAAAGCCCTAATTCTGGACAACCTTCGGCAGCGACTTGTCGACCCCACCTCAACCCTGCGATCTTTCTACGTGTGCCTATCGCAAAAGCAAGGCACAGTAAACTGGAGGGAAGTCCTACCAGCAATTGGCTTGCCGTACGAAGAACACGCGAGGAATTTAGACGAGGAGTGGAACATCTTCTGACGCCTGAAAGAGGATTTGACATCCATAGCATTTTTATCTTCCCTTCTCGTTGTTCCCCACGTCGTCGCTATGTTTCCCAAGTTGCAAGATGTTGTCAGTCATCTTTTGTTGCTATCGATCACCACAGCCATCATCGAGTGCTCCTTTTCGTCCCTGAACTGGGTTTTGTCATCAGAAGGAAGCCGCCTTCTCCCTAACCACGTGAATGAGCTGCTGAGCATTACCATTGAAGGCCCAGAACTGCCAGGCGTCCGAGATGCTACTGACAATGACCGACGTGTTTTTCAAGATTTCATCGCGAAAGTGGTGGGGTACTACAGCAAGAAACCCAGGCGGATGTAACTGTTCGGAATGTGTTGAGAATGCTTACATATATTTGTGGCGGTTTAGTTTTATTGGTACGAAGAACATTGATGCTCACTTCTTGGTTGATAATTCTTTTATTAGTTTTGTTCTGCAGTGAATGGTCGGGATGTGCAAAGTGCCTGTAAATATTCAACCAATTGTGTGTAGCAGCCGTAAATTCATATCTTGATATGTCAATGTCATGCATATCGTCGTGGCCGATATTGAAGCTCCCATATACACCTTCAGCGTGTGCCTACAGTGTTCAGCATAGATTCGACTTTCTGGAGTGTGTGCTTAATTAAGAGTCGATATGTTATGCGTAGTGCACAAGCGTGCGTGTTTTACAGCATTTTCCATGTCTGCGGTTGAGCAGCTAGATTTTGTAGGTTTTATTGCAAGTAGTCTGAACTGCCGTGTAGTTTCTCTGAACATTTTATGTAGTCGTTCTTCTTTAATTTTATCTGTTCAGAAATCAAACTTTCGTCCTTGTGTAAAGTCAACTGTTCGCAATCGTTGTCACGAGTGTTGGAGTCAAGGACACAAATAAAAAATAAAGATGACTACCGCTCCTAGCTCTATTCTCAATGCACCCCCCCCCCCCCCTAAAAATGTACATCCTCCCCCCCCCCCCGCATTTCAATTCCTGGGAAAACCCCTGGTGGGTCTGCTGTAGTGAATATTGCTATAGTGAATTTATATTATCATTATTGACTATATTGAGCGTCTTCGGCATGTTCGTAAAAAAGCAAGGACACCGGCGTCTTGTTTTCGCTCGGCGCGATGGCCAACAAGTGTGTTTGCTGCGCCAAGTCCACCCGCAACCCCGACGAGATCTCTCTCGCTCCTGCTCTCGACAGCTCATACCCACATATCCAACGCAGGTATGAGCCACACGTGATTTCTTTCTTACCTTCCTTCTTGTACCTGGCTCATACCCACATATCCAATGCGGGTACGTGATTTTACTATCGTTAATCGTGACATAACTGACGAGCATGTGATGTTCTTGATGTCACGACCCATCAGTCATGTTAGTCATACATTTGTACCTTTCCATGCCAATTTTGGTATACACCAAGTGAACGAGATGCCACAAGATTGTTGCCTACTTCCGGTGTACATAGATGCGATCTCTTGGAACCTAGCCGTTAACAGCTTTGCCGTAAAACGCCTCCACACTGGCCCTTGAACAAAGATAATGACCCTGCAAATTTCTGGAATCTCTATCCACAATGGCCCGTTGTGGCACAACGGCCTATCCTGCCAACTAGCTGGTATGCACTCATGATTTGAGTAAATTGCGCTATTGTAAAAACTGTAAATATATCAAATAGCCCCTCACCAATTTTCTTTTGTCCTCACTTTCCCCTATTCTGTTCTCTCTTTAATGCAGCATGGCCCCCATTATTCAGAATTCTCTAGTTCTGGTGTCAACCATCACCAGTGTGACCAGCAAAATTCTTTCTTCCAGCAAGCACAGATAACAGTCACTTTTTTCACACACACAACTTACTTGTACAATAATTTTGTGCACAGTAAAAACAGTCTAAAATTGCAAAAAATGAGGAAAACAAAATTCAGTTTCTAAACATGCTTACGAATATTGCAGATCACTTTGCATGAAACTTTTGATTCTTCTCTGGCTGCTCAGGGCTATCAACTCCCAAGTAGGAAGGCCGTCAAACTTCTGTATAACCTACTAAAAGCCTTTGTTGAAACAAAGTGTGTGAAACAAACATTGTTTTGGGGCACAGCAACCAGTTCTTTTACCGTGTTTTAGGTTTTACCCTGAATACAGCAAAACAAAGCTTTTTTCTTTGTCAGCCTCTGTGCAGAAAGCATGGCCTCTGCCTGAGCATCAGTGAAAACTGCAGAATGAGCCAGTGCCGGCACAGCCTGGGCTAGCGCTCGCACACGCTTGCACCAGGGAAACTCACCAACTGGGCAAAATTTGTGGTTGCAAGCCCTCCCAGTTGAGCATGAATGGAGAAATGAAGCCACTATAGCTACTATTCCTTGAGTAGGATCCATTTTTCACAGCCTTTAGGCTAAAAAAAAACATCCTTATCTTTTTACACATGAATTGGTGTAATTTTGCAACCATAATCTAAGAAATTATACCTTAAAGAAAAATGTGATTTTTCAACATGCGTCTTCCCTTAACCTTGCGCACTTCATTGGTCAGTGCCACCACGAGATGCCACTGACTTGCATTATTAAAGACTGGCAGCAGTTTGTGTAGTGGAAAGCCACAGATCTAGTAATCGGAAATGAGCACTTGTGCTCCCATAAACCAGCACTAACATGCATATAGAGAAACACAAGTTCACCGGCATTAGTAACTTGCACTTCCACACCAATAAACTTTGTCATGAGAGGAGGATTGATAAGTCAGAAAAGAAGCAAGAACAAAATGGGTAGCTGACGATGCCTTGAAGCTTCCGTACGAACTACCCACAATGTCACAGATTTTGACAGCATTTGATTGAGTCCAGGTAAATTTTTATAGGCAAATATCGACAAATTAAATTCTGGGGTAAATTTTACGTGCCAGAACCATGATGCGATTATGAACTTCAGATTAATTTCGATCATCTGAGTTTTTTTAAAGTGCACCCAATGCATGGTACACGGGCGTTTTTACATTTCACCCCTATTGAAGTGCAGCTGCTGCGGCCGGGATTTTATCCCGTGCGACCTCGTGTTTAGCAGTGCGACGCCAACACCGGGTGGTAAAAATAGACTAGCACACTGTATTTTAAAGGAGCCGAAGACGGTATGTACCAAGTTTTGAGAATGTCGATAGTGTTTCATAATGGTCCAGATGTGAAAAAATAAGAGGGCTTTGAAATTCGTGGTGCCCCACAGATGTACAGACGTGAAAAATTTTAAATACCGTAGTTTGACTGTTACCTGCCTTTCCTGTCATGCAATTTTTACGAAAATAGAATTATGAAAGAGTACTCTGGCAGCCTAAACTGATCCATTGTTCATCTTTAGTCTTTTTTAAGTGATGTCGTTTTTTGCAGCTTATCCAAGTCACACAAGCAACATCTTAAGTCAAAGAAGCGTTTAAAATGGTCAATAGGTAAGAGACTTGTACGAGGTTCGCACCAATCACATCATGAAACGTGCTTTATTGCCAATGAATCTATGTACAGAGACAGTTTCATGCATTATAAAGGAAGAAATAAGTTACAAATAATCTGGCTGAATGAAAAACATTCATACTTTTTGGAGCTTCACAAGTGCACACTTCAAAGTTTAAAAGGTAACAAGATTTCTGAAATCAACCCACCACACCTGTGCAAGTTCTATTTCTAACCGCATTGCACCTAATCAATTTAAGTTAATCATGCACTTGCACAACAGTTAAGACTACATGCATTAAAAACGCATTGTCACGGGCTCTGGTTTAACAGCAGTATGTACATCATTTCCCAAACACAAGCCCTCATTGTTTCCTGCACGCAATCTGTTTGTATTTTTTTCTGTGGCACAACTAGTTTTTGGCTGTTCCTCAGCGATGGCACGAGACACAAACAGCAAAAAACTGTCACCACTGTCTGGATCTGATGCTTCAACGCACTGTCTTCTGGACGGGGTTGGCTCGGGAACAACACCACTCACAACATCGGTCCATGAATATTCCATTGTCGAACTGTCACTGAATTCCGATACCTTGTCAAAAATTTCACTCATGTTGTGGTCAAAGTTTCCAGCACTCTTGACGGGTGTGCATCCTGGGTGACCACCCACAATGTTTAGGCCAACCAAGAGGTTGTTAGCTGTTCCATTGGGTTCGGATGAGAAGCTGGGAGGGACGCATTCCTCTTTCTTGTTGCATGAGTCACTGCAACACAAAAACATTCGGGCATCCTTCACGACAGCCTCAGTCTCAAAATCGGAAAATGTTGCGGGCCTTTTCCTCAAACGTGAGCTACCAGCCGTAGACGCCTCTTCTGGATTTTCAGCAGTGGGGACAGATTTCTTGCGCGTAACTTTCAGATGCCTGAGGGCAGAGATGGTGCCAGAAAATCCGGACTGCTTGACTACACCAGGATGGCCCTTTCTGACAGATGGCGCTTGAGAAGGAGAAGACCAGGGCCGACCCGCAGTAAGACCCAGCACGTTTTCTTCGTCACTGGAGGTTGATGGGAAGGCAGGGCCTGCCATTGACCAGACTTGACCATTTATCTCTGACAAAGGATGAGCCAGACGATTTGGCAAGGCGCAGGGGAGCGCAGAAATGATGTCACTGACGATGCTGAAGTTGTTATCATTTTGCATGAACTTCTGGTGCTTCTCCGATTCCAAGTGCTGCGACATCAAAAAAAAAAAAAAAATGGTATAAGCAATAGAGCACACTCAAAGCTCACCTAACGAGAGAGAGAAAAAAAAAAATAAAGCTCACTTTCTGCAGGCAGATATAGGAACAACCACAAATTTCACAATTAAGCTTCTTCTGCTCAGTGACCTTGACCCGGGATGCTGCTTTTGATGTGCCTGGCCTGTAGGTGCAAAAGAGGATAAAGACTGATGGTTACAAAAAAGGAAGAAAAGAGGCCCAGCCAAAAGTGTGAACTCCGTTGCAATCGCCACATACAGTAGACCTCCGTTAATTCGATGTCGACCAAAAGTCCCAGTGCCCATGCATTTATTTGTATGGGCCAAAACCATCATTATTTTGATCCTAAAATTGCCATTCGCTGAATAATTTGAACTTGACTAGTGAGCATGCAGGCGCCTGACCCCTATATGACCTCAATAGCGACCCCTTTATTGGCAGCGTCTGTCTTGGCAGGGACAGTGAATGTGTTGAACGTCATCTCCCACCTAAATGCCTATTTTCATCCTGCTCTAAGATTTGCAAGCAATAACAGTAGCTCACAATGTCTGATTACGGTATTTGCCAAATTCTAATGTCCGTTCTTTTACCCCCAAGATAATTAGCCCGAAAAACCATGTGTTTGTTTTGCCGCATAACATGGCTGTATTGCAGCAAAGCCAACTTTAACATATCAACCACCACTGTGCAGCGCATATTAGACCTTTGCCCATTTTTCTTGCTGAAAAGTGGGGTGCGCCTTAGATTTCTACTTTGTTTGGGAGGTTTAATGTTATCTCTGTGCTAGTTAGTTAATTTGGACACACAGAAAGCGGGGCTGCATTTGATTCAAGGTCGTGTTAGAATCAAACAAGTATTAGCAAATGAATCAGCTGTTTTGGGGTTTTTTCAGCATCTTGTTTAATCCAACTTGCCAAATCATTTGATCAATTTCGTCAGTCCCATCAAGTTGAATTAAGAAAAGTCAATTCTACAATTAAAAGAAAATACTACTAAAATGAGTGCCTGTAACGGTTTATATAAGGCTTATTTATATAAGTGTACCAGTTGAACACAGCTCCAGAATTCCATTAGCAATTGGTAACCCTAGGTGCACACAGTTTTATAGATTGGACAATTAACCTAAATGCCGTAAGAAAATTATTTTTCCTATAATCCAGTGCTGCTACGGGATATTCGTTGTCACGTTCCCTAAAATATTTTAACCCGGTATTGTTTTTACTAAAGATGGAAAAAAAAAAAAGCTTTCAGAAACATATCTTAAGTAAAGTTAACTTCTGTATGGCCCAGTTCCATGTTCGCAGTCAGGTGGTTTGACCCCTGAGATGGTACTGAAACAATGAGATGAAGTGGCTCCCCATTTGGCAAACATTCGTCAAGTATTCTTAATGTGATCGAGACTCCACTGTGGCCATAGGTCTGACAATATGCTTTTGCTATATCCATGAGAATTCGGCTGCATTAATACATGCAGCGTACAATGTGCAGCCTGGGCCAAAGTTTCTTAAATCACCATGAACCTGACGAGATTGATCCTCCAATATGTATTACTGCCCTCAGTGAACCCCTATCCCTACAATGTGCTGGAGAGAGAAAAAAAAAAAAAAATCTTGCTCCCCCGTTGAACACTTCCAAAGCAGTAAATATGACAGGAGTGCTGTCACATGGCCCTGCCATGCTTAGTAATTCATGGTGTGGGCTCGAAACATCTCACCAACACTGTACTTAATATAGGCACTCTGTGCTTCTAGCTTCTAACTTGGCATTGTGACTGTTTCCACACGTTGCATGAGGCAATCATTCACACATGATGACACTTCACCCCAGTAATACGTATATCCAGCACACTAGTGGTAGCAGGGCATGTTGTCTTGCGAAGGACAATGCCATGCCCATGCAAGCACCTAGGTGGGCATGCAAACATGTGCATGCCTATTCAATACAGTAAAACCTTGTTAATTCGGATTTCACGGGTCCAACAAAAATGTCCAAATTAACTGAATCTCGAAACTGGTGTCATCCTGAGAATTAATTCTAGTGGATCCGCCTTGCGAACTCCCCGGCTACAATTTGTAAATTGCAATAGGGGCCATCAGGTAATTAGTTAAAAACATAATTAGTACATTTTTGTTAATTAGTCGATTATGCATTCCAACTTGTGCAAGTAATGTCCGCCTCTTCGAGTAGACCAGCTCATTAACTAGAACTGGGCTATCTTCCACAGGCAACCATAAATAAATTTTGAAAGTGTTCGCTGAAACACCCTGTATTTAACGCGGACGCGTGCTCTTCGCCGAGGCCCTTGGCATGGACAAGTTGCCTGAGACCCTCTATGTAGCTCACTGCTACAGGCGCGCTTCTGAGTGCTGGCTCCGAAGTTTCATCGTCATCCGATTCCTCCGCGTCGCTCTCAGCCCGCACTTCACGAACGATGCCTCGTCCGTGCACGATTCCGCAATATCAGTGTCTTCATCAGCAAAAATAAAATCATCCCGGCCAATTTCACGGCCCCCCAGGTCGGAGTAGATGACGCGCTGTCACAAATCGCCGCCGGACTGATCCTCTTCGGAAGCGCCAGGCTCGCCATCAGATACTACGTCAACGAAGCCGGTCTTGCGGAAACAGTTACGCACACAAGCGGCCGTCACCTCCACCCAGGCTGCCTTCACCATCTCAACGGCTGAATACAGTGAAACTCGAAGCGGCAAGTTGGCGGCCGGGTGGTCAACAGCGATGAGCAAGCGGCTGCACTTCCCAAGTCGTATTGGGCGGCAGCAAAAGTCGAGTCACTGCCACCAGAAGTTAGAACGTGGTGAGGTGAGCAGTTAAGCACGAGCAGCACGCGCCTGCCTTGCCTCTGCACGTCGCGGTGAAACTCGCCCAGCCACTCCGCGAAATCGCGCGCCATCCACGCCTTCGCATTGTGCCTGTAGCGCAGGGGCACATAGTTACGAAAGCGACGAGGCTTCTTCGATTTCCCAATTACAAAGGGCACGCGCCGGTCGATGCTATCCATATTACTGCACATAAGTGTTATAACGCGCACTTTACTGTGATTGCCGCCAGCGCATGAGTTGCCTTTCATGGCATGCGGACGACCGGCAGCATCTGATAAAATAACGCAGTTTCGTGTGCGTTATACACGCCCTGCTCCGCGTAGCCAAGTGGCAACATCTTGATCACCTGCTGAAGCTGTCTCGCCGACAATTTATTTTAAAAAGTTATAGTTTCGCCCAAAAGGCGAAGCATCTATTGCAATAGCAAACTAGCGGGCAGCTATACGAAGTAAGGGTAGTAGTGTAAGGAAGAAGAAGTGCGTCGTGTAGAGCTCCGCAGTCGGATCGCCAGCGCTACTGAAGTGGAGCTCGGGCTCGGCGCTGTTCCTGGTGCGCCTGGCTAAACCTACGCTGTTGTGTCTTCCTGTCGGCGTCCTTCGTGTCGTCCACAGCCGTGCTAGACTTCCTTGTCATAATTGATGGAGGTTTGCTGGGTCTCCTGTAATCCTGGAATTGCGCAGCCGGATCCTCCCTGCCATCATGACCTCCGCAAGCGCCACGAGCTTACCACCACCTGGTCCCCAGTCCTCCGTATGCCCCGGCACACTCCGTCAGTGGGACCCTCCCATCTTTAGCAGTGCTGATGACCACGACATTGATGACTGGCTATCATCATACGAACGCGTCAGTCTTAATAACAAATGGGATGACACCACGAAATTGACCACCGTCCCTTTTTACCTCACCGGAATTGCTCACTTGTGGTTTCGCAACCACGAAAGCGAAGTCCCAAGCTGGACTGTGTTCAAGACAAAGTTCAGCGAGGTCTTCGGCCGCCCTGCTGTTCAAAAGCTTCGTGCCAAACAGCGTCTGCAGTCGTGCTCTCAGCAGCCTGGTGAGACCTTTACGAGCTACATCGAAGATGTCATCGCTCTCTGCAAACGCATCGATGCATCGATGACTGAGGGCACTAAAATCAAGCATATACTGAAGGGCATCGACGAGGACGCATTTCAGATGCTGATTTCAAAGAGCCCCTCTACTGTTGCCCAAGTAATTGAACTCTGTCAAAGCTATGACGAGCTCCGCCGTCAACGCCTCCTCACCCGCTGTCCTGTTCCCCATCAGGAATCGTTGTCCGGCTTGACCTCTCCTTTTCATGATTCCAACCTCCTCTCGCAGATCAAGGCTTTCGTCCGGGAAGAAGTTGCTCGCCATTTCTCCCTTATCTCCAACCCGCCGGAGTCCAGTTCGTCCCTTAGTCCGACCCTACGACACGTTATAGAACAAGTGTCCAAGGTCCTTCCTCTGGAGCGGGCGCCTCAACTCACCGCCCCACTGTCTTACGCTGACGCCATCGCACGACCACGCCCACCGACGTTCCGGGCTCTGCCTCCGATGCCTAGCCCTGTTTTTACTTCCACACCACCATGACCTCCAGTCCATCGAGCAATAAATCCCTGGCGCACAGCGGACAATCGGCCCATCTGCTATTCGTGTGGTATTCCCGGACACGTTGCACGCCTGTGCCGCCGCCGTCCACTTCATCCACGTGACGACCCACGCACAGCAGCGTACGACCATCCGTTGTCTTACGCTCCAGACCGCGATTTACCTCTTCCCCGCCCTAGCCTTCGCCCAGTTTCAGACCGCCGTTCTTCTCCGCGTCGTCGCTCGCTCTCCCCGATGCGTCGACGTCCCTCTACCGCTGACACGGAAAACTAAGCGGCGCAGTTCCCGAGGCAAGAACTGCGTCATCGTCGCAACGCTCAAGCCCTCTTCTTTTGCCGCCCAACGTTATTGATGTCGCTGTTGAAGGTGTCTCTGTGCTTGCCCTCATTGACACAGGTGCCGCCATATCTGTGATTGCCGAAAAACTATGCCGCTCTATACGAAAAGTCACGACGCCTTTCTTCGGTCCATTACTTCGCACGGCCACAGCACAGCACGTCCAGCCGGTGGCTGCGTGCACCGCCAGACTTGAAATTCAAGGAGTGCTCTACATCGTCGAGTTTGTCGTTCTTCCCCACTGTTCCCACGATATTATTTTAGGTTGAGGTTTTCTCTCTCGTCACCAAGCTGTCATTGATTGCTCCCATGCAGAAGTCGTCTTCTCTTCGCTTGGCAATGCCATATCCGACGACGTTTCGCTTTCCTGCACCAAGTTATCCCTCACTAACGACATCCAGATACCACCGCACGCATCCGTTCTGGCACCTGCATCCTGCTTCGTTGCCTCCGACTCTACCGTACTCTTCACACCTTCCACTGCTTTCGTTCGTCGCCACATCTCACCACTCCCAACTGCGCTGCGTGGCCTTCAAGCAGGTGCAACTCACCTTCCTGTCTACAACCACTTCCCATTCCCGATTACGTTGCTTCGCGGTGAATCTCTTGGCACTGTGGAGCCTTGCGACACCATTACCGCGTTGGAACTTCCTAATGGATCGTCCGAGGTCAACACCCTCTCCGGTAGTCCCGTACCTGCCACATCGCCTGAAGACGTTTTCAGCCACGTCATCGACAACGCCTTAAAACCCAAGCAGCGCCATGACCTCCGCCGTCTCCTCGACAAATTTCGCCCAGCTTTTGACAGCCATAGCACTTCTCTGGGTCGAACGACGACTGTATGCCACCGGATTGACACCGGTGCTCACTCACCGCTACGGCAGCAACCATACCGCGTATCTTCGACAGAACGACGTGTCATTGATGAGCAAGTAGGTGAAATGCTCAAGCGTGGTGTCACTGAACCATCCGACAGTCCATGGGCATCTCCAGTTGTTTTAGTTAAAAAGAAGGATGGCTCGATCCGCTTTTGCGTGGACTACCGTCGCCTAAACAAAATAACACGAAAGGATGTTTATCCATTGCCACGGATCGATGACGCCTTAGACTGCTTACAAGGTGCAGAGTTCTTTTCCTCCCTCGATCTACGCTTTGGTTATTGGCAGGTGCCTATGGCTGCAGACGATAAGCCTAAAACAGCTTTCATCACACCAGATGGCTTATACGAATTTCGCGTGATGCCATTCGGCCTTTGCAACGCGCCCGCGACTTTTCAGCGGATGATGGATACTATTCTTCGAGGCCTCAAATGGAAGACGTGCTTGTGTTATTTGGATGATGTAGTAGTGTTTGCACTAGATTTTCCTACTCACCTCGATCGCTTGGAGCAGATTTACGCTGTCTCAGTGACGCTGGCCTCTAACTCAACCTGAAAAAATGTCACTTTGGGGCACGCAAGCTGACAATTCTCGGACATGTCGTGTCGAAGGACGGCGTTCTTCCCGATGCCACAAAGCTCCGTGCTGTTAAAGAATTCCCAAGGCCAACGTCTCTAAAAGACTTGCGTAGTTTCATTGGCCTCCGCTCGTACTTCCGCCGCTTCATTCGAAATTTCGCTTCGATTATGGCACCGCTGATAGAGCTACTTAAGGGAGGCCCCAATCTCTCCGCGTGGTCCCTGGCTTGCGACGAGGCCTTCGCGACACTACGTCGCCTGCTTACAACACCTCCGATACTGCGCCATTTCGTTCCAACTGCTTTCATGGAAATCCATACGGATGCTAGCGGGGTTGGTCTTGGCGCTGTGCTCGCCCAGCGGAAGCCCGGCTACCAAGAATATGTTGTTGCTTACGCGAGCCGCACTCTTACGAAAGCTGAAGCGAATTATTCAGTCACGGAAAAAGAATGTCTAGCGATCATCTGGGCCATTACAAAATTTCGTCCATACCTGTACGGCCGGTCTTTCGATGTTGTCACTGATCACCACGCACTTTGCTGGTTGTCGTCCCTCAAGGATCCCTGCAGCCACCTAGCCCGGTGGGTGCTGAGGCTCCAAGAGTACGACATCCGGGTTGTCTACCGCTCAGGCAAGAAGCACGCCGATGCCGATGCTCTTTCGCGCTTGCCTGTCCACACCGACATTGTCAGTGTCTCCGTCCTAGACGACCCACTTCCCCCATTCCCTTCTGTCGACATGGCTTTAGAGCAGTGCAAGGACTCCTGGATTTCATCTTTGATAGATTACATCTCTGATTCACCTGAACGCCCACCATCCCGAGCGCTACGCCGGCAAGCTTCACACTTCGCCATCCACGACGGCATCGTCTATCACCATAACTACAGTTCCGATGGCCGCAAATGGCTGCTTGTAATACCCCGGCAGCTCCGCACTGATGTGTGCACACGCTGGTCTCTTCAAGACCTACACCAGACTATGTCATAGGTTTTATTGGCGCGGTATGTACACATTTGTCAAAAGTACATTCGCTCTTGCACAGAATGTCAACGCCGCAAGCCTGATCCATGCCGCTCTTCTGGACCAATGCAACCTTTGCCGTGCCCTTCATGACCCTTTGACCGGATTGGAATAGACCTATATGGGCCTCTGCCATACACAGCTGCTGGCAATCGCTGGGTCATTGTAGCTATAGACCACCTCACGAGGTATGCCGAAACGGCCGCTCTACCCACCGCGACGGCTCGTGACATTGCCTCCTTCCTGCTTCAACGCTTCGTTCTACATCACGGCGCTCCCCATGAGCTACTGAGCGACCGAGGCCGCGTCTTTTTCGCCGATGTCCTTCAAGAACTTCTCACTGAATGCCGCATTATTCATCGCTGTACCACCGCATATCACCCGCGAACAAATGAATTGACAGAACGCTTTAACCGAACTCTTGGCAACATGCTTTCGATGTATGTCGCCTCCAACCACACCAACTGGGACCTCATCCTTCCCTATGTCACGTACGCCTACAATACAGCACCCCAGGCAACGACGAGCTTTTCTCCCTTCTTCCTTCTATATGGCCGAAAACCGTCATTCCCCCCCCCCCCCCCCGCCCGTTGACACTATTCTTCCTTACCGTCCCGACTTATCAGAGGGTACACCGGTTTCCGAAGCCGCCCGGTATGCAGAAGAATGTCGGCAACTAGCTCGCTCCCTTACAATGCAAGAACAAGCGCTACAGAAATTTCGTAATGGCGACGGGAGCCCCCATACCCAGTTTTCGTCTGACGCTCTCGTTTGGTTGTGGGTGCCTCCTACTTCGGCACCAGGTGTCTCCTACAAGTTTGTATCCCGATACCATGGACCCTACCGGGTTCTGCAGCAAACTTCTCCGGTGAACTACGTCATCGAACAGGGGCGTAGCCAGAAATTTTCTTCGGAGGGGGTTCATCGGCCCGACCGGGGGGGGGAGCGTTTGCTTTCCTCTACGTGACGTGGTCGATAATAAATATCGGTAGTTTAAGCACCCTCTATGTATGTATATCAAAGACATGGGACCCCCCCTCCCCCCTCGCGTGTGTGTGTGCTAGAGCACTGCACGGGCTCGGGCTTACCCGAAAGCCCGGGCCCGTGGGCCGGGCCGGGCCGCGTAGAACTGTTTTTCCACGGGCTCGGGCTGGGCTCGGGCACGGCGTGTGCTTTTTGACCCGGGCCCGGGCCGGGCTCGGGCTTCCTGGTGGTGTGCATGTAACGTGCAGTGAGTTATTCTCGGGCGACTCAACTCTGAAAAACATTATTTTTTGGTCTCGGGCCGGGTTCGGGCCGGTTTAGAGTCGGGCTCGGGCCGGGCCGGGCGGGTAACGTAGATTATTTCCGGGCCCGGGCCGAGCCCGGGTCTCGCCATAAAAGTTTTGATCGGGCTCGGGCGGGCCACCCAACGTAATAACGGGCCCGGGCCGGGCCCGGGCTGAAAAAATCGGCCCGTGCAGTGCTCTAGTGTGTGCTTGTGAAGAAATTAAGTAAAAATTAATGTAAGCTCAGTAAAATACAGTAAGTACGACAGGTACAGTGGGCGTTTGGAGCAACCGTCTCTCATCGCGCCACTGAATGGACCAGTCTTCGAAAACGCATCATTGAGACGACCCGCCCGATCGGAGAAGACATCATTAATTGTTAATCTCCGTTAAGCGTAGATGGCGTCGTCCTCGTCGGGGCGAAGTGCGTTTCACAAGTCAAGGACGGCTATACACGTGAAAATGCACGTGTGACCATGCAGGCTATATACCTACTCTCATAGCAATAGCTTGTTCGCTGCGTCTTTGCGCTAGAAAACTGAAATACGCGCAAAAACGAGTAATGCTTTTTTTTTACGAAGCTTTCGTCGCCTTGCATTTCCTGCGGCAAGTGCATGGGCCGCTGTGTCTTCCGCTGTGTGCGAGCGTGCAGCCGTCATTTGCCTTTACGTCAACACATTCAGAATTGTACAGAATATTTCACCGCACAGCATAGATATGGCATGTGTACGCATTTTAAGTAATGCGTGCAACTCATTTCTGCTTCACTTACGCCGGTGCAAACAGGAAGCGGCCTTTTAACTCACAGACTCTCGACTGATTGGTGTACTAGTGATGCAGGAATGAACTCCGGTCTTGTTCAGTGCATAGTGCACATAATCAATTTCTCAGGACGCGTGAACTCCGACGAGAACTGTCAGCACCTGCAACAAGAGTTTACTTACGCTGTACTGCGCACATGTAATCCATGCTTGTCGGCTGTCTGTTTCGTGCATTCTGTTGCGAGTCGGTGGAATTTCACTGCTGGCATCAACCCTTTGGTGTGTACATTGCTGGTTTGGGATTCCACAACACAACAGCAACTACCAGCCTTTCGTAATTGCTGGTTTGAGATTCAGCAACACAACAGTAACTACCAGCCTTCCGTAGGGGCGCAATCGCAAACGAGAGACGTTTTGCGCTGCAGACTATGGCTACGTTCACACTAGGGAAGCGGCAAGCGCGCGGGTGGAGAGGCCAAAGCGGCCGGAAAGGCCAAAGCGGCCGGAAAATCTTTTCCGCGCATGTCCAAGTTCACATTTGTTTTGCTACCACCGCGGCCGCCGCTTTCGTCCACATCCATCAAGTCTGCGTACGTTTGTCGGCGTGGTGGCGCTCATTATCGCATTATTTGGAGCGGTATGTTCATTCACTGACCCACCCGTCATCAAAAGTAATCATTTTGCGCAACTTCGCCTGTCATCTGCGACCTTCGGTAAATTCCTCGTTGGCGTTCCGTGATTCTCCTCACACGGGCGCGGTAGCGCTGAGTCACAGGTTAGTGCCTAGGCGTGATTATATTTCTTTAATACCTCTTATTTACAAGTTGTAATAACATTTCATCATTTCGTGTTATTATCGGCGCCTCCAGGACACCAAAGCGGCAACGGGAACACCAAAGCTAAAACCCTGGCTGGCCCTTGTCTCGGGGCTCGCCAAAGCCTGCGCGTCCTACGTGAGACCTACGCTCCCAATCTATCGTCGCGACGAGAAAAGCACCCCGCGACTTCTGCAACATACCGTGCACGTGCGAGGAGAATTATGGAGCGCCAACGAGGAATCTGCCTAACTATTGTCTGTCATGGAAGTGGAAGAAGAAATGGCTTTTATACTTCTACCTACTTGTCTTCTAGAAATGGACAATTAATAAACGGAAGACAAGAAAACCTCGGAAACGGCGGTGGTGGGTTCGCCTGGCTTTGCAAAAGCGCGAGAAGTTGGGTCATGCGACTCCGTTGGCTTGTTGCCGCGCCTCCGGTCGCGCGAAGTTGAATACTATCGCGAGTATTGCTGACAGTACGATTTAGTACTTCTCTTGTCGTAGAGCAAGGGGTGGTTCTTGATCGCGTCGATCAGCATTGCAGCCTACACTTTTGGTGCCATGTTCAATGTTACGACCGGAAGTTTACATGCTAGTGTAGCTTCCGGTCGAGCAGAACGACTTTCCGCCACGTTTCCGCTTCGCCATGGCGAAAAAATCGGTCCGAGACCAATTTGGCTCGCCGCCTGTTTTTCTGCCCGTTTTGCCGCCTAGGCGGGCGGATTTTTGCAAGATTTTGCCGCTCCCGCCAGCTTCGAGACCAAGTTCCTACGCGAACGTGGCCTAACCGGCACCTGAAGGGAAGCGGCGGAAATGTATATCGAAAATTTCGACCACCTGGGGACTTTAACGTGCACCTAAATCTAAGTAAACGGGCCTCGAGCATTTTCGCCTTCATCTAAAATGCGGCTGCCGCATTTGTTGCTTCATTTGTTGCGCATTTGTTGTTTCAGAATGCGGCCGCCACATTCGCGCCCAAAACCTCACAGAGTGTCAAGGCCTCGGCAAACACCGTGACAGTTTTTTTTTCCATATGCAGACATGATTCACTGTAAATTACCAACCCAAACGGAAGCGCCCAGGAATGAAAGTGTGAAAGTAGCACCGGTTTCTTGAAATATGTCAGCGCGAAGCGACGAGAGCAAAGAGTGGGCTAGTGGGGGGGGGGGGCAAAAAATTTCCGGGGGGGGGTTTGAACCCCCCCAACCCCCCCCCCCTTGGCTACGCCACTGTCATCGAACCTCTGACGCCCCCTACGAACCTGCGTCGCCGAGGCCGCGAAACTCAAGCCGTATCACGAGCCCTTCGTCCTCACGACGCCTTAGGCCTCCTGTGCGGCTCTGTCTTCAGCGAGGGGGGAAGATGCAAGGAAGAAGTGCGTCGTGTAGAGCTCCGCAGCCGGATTGCCAGCGCTACTGAAGTGGGGCTCGGGCTCGATGCTGTTCCTGGTGCGCCTGGCTAAACCTACGCTGTTGTGTCTTCCTGTCGGCGTCCTTCGTGTCGTCCACAGCCGTGCTAGACTTCCTTGTCATAGTAGTTTTATTGGCCATATAAACTTGGCAAACTAACTAAATTAACAAGCATGGTGTCACGCGCGCAGAAGCAAACATGAACGCATCTCACTCGATGACCACGGAAACTCGCTGACGAAATGAGCGCAGCAGCAGCAGTCCTGCCGCTCGCATCAACGCGAACTAAGCTGCGAAAGCACAGCTAAGGGAGGAAGGACTCTGCTCTTCTGTAAACTTGCTTTTTCAAGAGCGCACGCAGGCGAGGCAGCTGCGGGGTACTTCAGCACTGCGTGGATGACTGAATAGTCGTTTATGCCGTCGCCGTGAGCAACTGTACAAGAAGGCTGCAAGTGAACAAAAACAGTACCGACATCTTTTCGCGTCCTCTTTTCAAACGCGCCACTGATCATTTCTGCCTTGCGTTTTCGCGAGAAGACCGATGGCACAGCGTCAGGCTGTAGGTGTTGCCTTTTGAGCGGCATGCCGAGACTTTTCAAGACAGCTGGGCTGGTCACATAATCATCGTCGACGAAGTGGTCCGTGCAAATGAAGTCATTTTTTAGAGGTCTCCAGACAGGGCGTGATGGCTGACAGGCAGGTATCCAAAGTTTACGCACCTTCTCGCCTCTGGGAAATGTGTGTGATGGCGTGTCATGGCCGACGATGCTGTTATAACAGCAATGTCTGGGCATTTCCTTCCGCTGCGACGAACGCGTCAATACCGAGCGACGACCGCGGGAAGGTGCATGTAAGACGCACCACCGGCGTGGAGAAACGAAAAGGGTTAAACAAACACTGCAAGGAACCGACAGCCCCGGAAACACTGCGACAGCTGTGGCCGACCTTGGCCGCGCGCACGCACGCGTGGGTGTTATGACGTCAAATTTCAGCTTCTGCCGGGGGCCGCTCGGAGGCAAGGTGCAACAGAAATTGGAAAAAAAGAAGACCTTTCTTATTCTTTTTTTCAAAGCAACTTGTTGTATTCGTCATTTTCAACAGTTCATCTTTTGTTCCGACGCAAAAAACCGCCTACCAAATTTTGTGTGCGTATCCCTTTAAGAGTGGAGCGCGATAGAGTTATCGGGCTCCGTTCGCATCACATTTTTTTAATGAGTAGGCTTCACTGCAACACACGTAGGAAAGCCAGCTTACAAAGACCAAGCTTACACTGATCCCCTTAAAGTCGGCTTCACTTTTAAACAAATGCATTGCTGGGAAGCCATTTTACAGGAGCAATTTAAAGCCATCTTATACCAAAATGTGAAGGTCCTAGGACCTTTTTATATTTTATTAATTGTTAGCTGTTGCCCCGAGGCGCGCCCGCCCGAAATTTAGAAAGGCACGCTTTTCAACATTTCCGTCAATGTTGCCTAGAGCCAAAGTACAGCCAAACACCATCAGAATTAGAGGACGCTCAAGCTTCGCCTTTAAGAGTGGAACGCGATAGCATTCTACGATCCTTGGCTGCTTACCAGGCTTTTTTCTTGCATATTCAAATTACAATCCGACGCTATCATGCCTGTAGGTTGTGGTTAAGTCGTACGTTATGATTTTTCTGACGAATTTTCTGACGAATTTTCTGACTTTGAGAAATTCAATTTTTGTTCACTAACGCCTTGTGCCACGCAGAGGGCCTGTGTGGATGATGCGGCTCAGCATGATTATTTCCACCAGATGCCGATGCTTAACGCCGGATTTTCTGCAACACGGGTCCCTTAACGCTGTTGCGTTAATATGTGTTCCTCAATGGTGGCCGGCTTTTTTTAGCAACTTCACCACACAAATTCTTAAAGCCATCTTCGCTGCAATACAGCTATGTTATGCAGTAAAGCAAAAGAACACATATGGAAAACAATGCTTCGGATCATCACTCCCACACCTCAGACTACCATGCAGAGACACTTCCGTCTCCTGAATGCCCAAGTGACTGCTTTTTCTAGCATGAAGCAAAATATGCACCTGAGCGGAACCCCTTTTAGATGACTGTCGGCAACAGGTTCTTTGGGTAAAGGTGCAGGTTCCTTGGGTACAGGTGCAGGTTCCTTGGGTACAGGTGCAGGTTTCTTGGGTACAGGGGCAGATTCCTTGGGCACAGGGGCAGATTCCTTGCGCTTAGGTGCACTCTGTTGGCAGCGATCAGCAGTGATATCTGGCCACTGTTTAAGGCTCCGATAAAGTGGCTTGAACACACTGAAAAGGGAAGAGAATGAACTTCATCTTTAGAGACTGAGATACTAGTTGCTGTCTACTGTTCTCGGTTTCATGAGTAAGAGAAAACACAGCCGAATTATTAACTAGCCGAAAACTGCTACAAACCTCTGGACAGTTGCCAGAAGCAAGATACTATTAGTTCCAGCATGTTAGAAGATGTAACCTTCAACTTTGGAATGTTTGAGCACTGGTCACTTGGTCTGCCTGCGTACTGTCGTGACAACTTGGCTAGGAAATCTATTTAGCTATTCCTGCAATGTTTATTCCAGGTGAATGGCCATTTTTTAAATGTTGTTGAGCAAGCCAGTGTGACATAATAAACATAACAGCCAAGTCAGTGGGACATATTGAACAAAACAGCCCACTAACTTTACGTTGGTTTAATGTCCTAAAGCAACACTGAAGCTATAAGAGATGGCACAGTGAAGGGCTCCGGAATAATTTTGACCACCTGGGGTGCTTTACAGTGCACATAATTCTACAGTGGAACCTTGTCGATACAATCTTCACGGGAGCTGGAAAAGAAAGTATCATCCAACCAAATCGTATTATAGGGAAAAGGAAAAAAGGAAAAAAAAATGTATCACCCCAAAAAACGTATTTACAGAATCGTATCAACGAGATTCCACTGTATGTACACGAGCGTTTTGGCATTTTGACTGCATCGAAATGCGGTGGCCACAGTTGGGAATCGAACCTGCAACCTCGAGTTCAGCAGCGAGATGCCATAGACACTGTAAAAGGCAATGTTTTACTAGACAACCACTTTATCAAGAAATAAAGGGTGGAAGAGTTCAAATAGTCTGGTGTGTATGACATGAGACACACCAGATACTTGCACACAAATGATGTTCTGCCTTCAGTTCAACATTTCAGGCACTGACACTTTTTCAATGCGCTATCACGAGATATTTAAACAATTAACTTCATGTACATGCACTAAAATAGCTTTGACAACTCTTGCTGATGAGGCAAGCCTGTATACAACACTAATGGCATCACACGGTGTTGTGGTCAATGTTTCTTGTTTGCAGGCTTCACTAATGCGCACATTGATGGGAGAAACAATGAATTATTTGTGGAAAAGACTACACGGACTAGTAGTCCTGTTACGCAAGACATGCACAAATGAAACAATAGCAGCATACTAAAACTGTCTGTGCTCACAGAATAAGATGCAACAGGGAAATCTTAAGTAGAACACTCTGTATGTGTAATTACTCAATATTTATTCTTTATTTGAAGTGAATACACTTCAGGAAGGAGGCCAAAAGGCACAATGCCTGACGAGGGCCTTCTCCCCATTGTAGACATGTTGCGCTCGGAGGGGTTACAAACAAAATGAAAAGTAAATCAATCAATACATTAGCAAAGTAGCATATGCGTCAACACTTGTTGGCATAACAAAACAAGCAAAATCAATATATGGTCATAAAGAAAAGCAAAGCTCAGAGCCACTCCCATGTCAGGTGCCTGAGGGAGTACAATGGCACCTGACACAGGAGAGGAAAAAAAACAACAAAAACTGAACTGCATAACAGAGGCACTAGTTAAAACTTTGTGTGGAAAAAAACACAGGGTATAACAACATAAGGTAGGCATAAACAAAAATAAGCAGCCTCCTTGACACAGCACACGTACCCACCAAGGGACAAGCCCAATTATGTCATTAATAGTTGTATAATTTTTCTCTTGTAGGCTGTCAGGACACCATGACAATATGTCACCATGAATCATAAAAAAATTAAATTGTGGGGTTTTACAAGCCAAAACCATGATCTGACTATGAGGCATGCTATAGTGGGGGACTCCGCAACAATTTTGACCACCTGGGGTTCTTTAACCTGCACCTAAATCTAAGTACACGGGTGTTTTGAAATCCTGGCCACGGTGGCCAGGATATGATCCCACGACCTCGTGCTCAGCAGCCCAACCCCATAGGCACTAAGCAGCCACAGCTGGTTCTATGAATCACCACTAAAGTGATGATGGCTCTTACCTGAGTCAAAATTATGCCATGTCATAAACTGCATACGGTGGAAAAGAAAGTATGTGCATTCTTTAGCCCTAAATTGACACATTTCATTACGTGAGCACTGTACATATATTAATTCACTGGTCCCAGCGTTAGTGACAGTGAACTCTGCAAAAATGAGCCACGAGACATCTACCACTATTTCACATGCAAATGATTTCCTGAACAATGTAAAGGAAATGAGTACTAACCATTGCATGTCTTCTATCTTGATAAAAGGTGGTACAATTTTTTGTGGAATCTCAGATTTCTGTTTTGTCTTTGCATTCTCTTTCCCATGCCTTGCACTTTCCAGCAGGGCTTTCTCCTTGAGCTTCAGCAGCCACGGAAGGAAGCTTTTAATGTAACAGACCTCTATCTGCCACTGCCGACACAACTCGAGAACATCTGTAGAGCCAGACTGCAATATGAACACAAGCAGAATAATGCACTTATCACACCTTGAAATAACTGGGCTGCTAAAGCTGACTGAGAGATACTTACCGCATTTTGCATCGCCTTTTGGACAAGAGCTTGTCCTCGACCCTACAGAGAATGAATTAAACATGAGCTTTCTACAAAACTGCAGCTAAGAGGACACAGCAGTCCACATTTAAGTCTATAACCATGACGGTTCATTTTCATGCTTACAGTGTGACGACTACTGTTCAGATCACCCGATCGCGCCGTTGATGTAGACGGTCTGAAAAGGAGTTGCAGTTGTAGTGTGCAGAGAATAAAGCGCGGTTCAGGAAGAAATAGACGGACCAAACATTCAAATAGAAAAATAACGGTGCCTACCCGGCAAAAACAGACGGACTTGTGGACGGGCCACTGGAATCCACTGAATTTGGTTTCGGCGGTGTTGAAGCAGGCCTGAGATCCTGCTGATCAGTAATGACGCACGAGACGTCCTTCCCGAAAAATGGCTCTACCCTCTGAAAGAAACACGCATGAGGCCAATTATCAAGAGATCGAGCCACTTTAAATAACCTAGCTTTATTCGAACGTGACTTACACCTCCCAGGCTCGTGAGGTCTTGGCTGAGTTGGGGAGGAGGTCGACGGTTCTTGAAGTGAAGATAGAACTTTTTGTTTTCGAGTGGCCTGGAGTACCGCTGGCCATCTGTTTTCTTTTTGCTCACTGCACTGCAGAACAGAACAGGAATTTTCTTCAGTTATGACGAAAAACTTTCACGACTTCCATACGATCAAAATGCACGACAAAAGATTGTTAACGCGTAAGGGAGACTCACAGGATCCGGCGAGCTTCAGTGCGAGAAGACATAACGAGTTAGTAGATGGCTGAGGCTTGCAGAGGTTTCACATTGCGATCCACATTTATGAGCTGCTATCTTTCAAGGTCACGAGAAGCCCAATTTATGGTGCACGCGCGAGGCATGTTACGTTCGTAAAGTTTCGCGCCAACGGGTTCTTGATGTGGGGACGCTCTGCAATATTAAACACTTGCACACGCGCAACACAAGTTGAAGCTGTCACCGGAAATGTTTCTTATTTAGATGAAAACTAGTTACGAGGAAAAGGAACAAAACACAGCGGTACAACACATACGTCACGACTATCTATGCTAGCATTGCCCGCCCCCGGCTTCCAACGCCCGCCCGCGCTTAGCGGCTTCGCTTGATGACGCTAAGTTGGGTATGGCTTGCCTTGACCTGTGGCTTGGCCGGTGAAGATAGCTCGGTTGGCTTGGTCAAGTCCGCTCTTGCCCGCCTTTTTATTCCTGTTAAGCAACATTGATACTTATGTAACTAAACTTATTATTAACAGCAATACACTCTATTTTTAATTTGTTTTAAGCTTGATGATAGCAACACTTATAGAATAAATTGCATTTGTTTTGTTTTAGCGGCAATGGAGTGGTGGCACATACTTTAGTGTCAACACTGGGTAACGCACGCTTGTCGAATTCTTAGTTTGCGCTGTTTTGGCATTCGCCGGTATTCGCTGAGCACGTATGTTGAAATTTACTCCTTATTTCAATGTTATATGTAACTAAATGGCAAAGTGTGTTTAAGTGCTGAATTATCCTGGATAATGTAGTAGTTTCCGCACCACCTGAGCCAGCGATGCCGCATCTGAAGAGCCGCCTAACTTTCTGTGATCTGCTTCTTACGGAACCAGTCAGCACATTATAATTATGGCCCTTTATTGATGCCAAAGAACGATGCTAACAATAAAAAATAACGAACACTCCTGGCCTCATGAAATTCGAGCCGAAGGCGTGCGTAATGTTTACAAAAGCAAGAACCAATGGGGTAACAATACAGACATCGCAACACTGCGATGTGTTGTGTCAGTGAAGACGGGAAAGCAAATGATAATGACCGACAGCGTCAACATTCGTGGATATTTAGTTGTATTGAAGCAAATGTGAATGTAGCTTGACTAATATATTATTGATCTGCTTGTCGTACCTAGATACCATGGATGCCGACTTGTATGACGAGTTCGGCAATTACATAGGACCCGAGCTTGAAAGCGATTCGGACGATGAAGAAGCAGATCGGTACGAGCGCCAAGATGCTGATGCTCAAGAGATGCAAGAGGTAATGGCCTTGACTTCATAATGTTTGTGTGCCAGAAATCGTAGCCGTCTTTGATAATGCTTGAATTGCTTTGTGCATGTAGGATGACGATATGGATGGCGGCAGAGATGACGATGACATTGGAGACATGCAAGTCGTGTTGCATGAAGATAAAAAGTACTACCCTTCTGCAGTGGAAGTGTATGGACCTGATGTTGAAACAATTGTGCAAGAAGAAGATGCTCAACCATTGACAGGTGACTTCTTATATGCGTGTACTGTTCTTTACACTCAATTTGTTTCGAATTCATTCCCAGCGCAGCACGCACCAATTACAGTCAACTACACGATATAAACAGACAAATTCCCGGAAGTTGAAAGAGACATTGCAAAATCGAAACACACATTTGTTCACAACCCATTCCGTGTTTACAGTTGTCAGATGCTCCTGGAGTGTTGTGGCTGGTATAAATATGGCTCTTGCAATGCCATATCAGCCTACTTCAAAAAATTTCTTAAAATTTACAAATATGGGCTCATTGTGCAATTTTAGAAATTCTGCAAAAAAAGAAAAAGCTTTATGGAAGCGTTTTACAGAAAATAGATTGTGTTCGTAAAAAATTTTAAAGGTGTTGAATGATGCAATGGCCCAAGATTCCAAAAAGTGCATGCAAGAAAGAAATTGAGATGACACCTGACACCTTTTTTTGTATCAGTGTGAGATTTATTTTTATATGTTCCTGAAGGGACAGGTGAAATCAGCAACAGCAGTGTTGCTGGAAAAGCCTAAATGAAGAAGTACCATGTCGAAATGTAGGCTCTGTCACAATCTGTTCGACCCTTGTTAAAGGGGCCCTGAACCACTTTTTATCGAATTGGAAAAAGGCATTCAAAGTGAAAATAGGCCATTTCAGAAATACTTTGCCACAAAAAGTACTTCAATATGTTCAGCACAAGTGGAGTTATTGGCAATCAAACACTGCCTCGGCTCTGCTCCCGTTCCTTCTTCAATGCCTTGCACTGCGAAGGCCACGGCGGAAGTGGGGTATGGCCACAATGCTCCACCTTCTAAATGTCACTGAGGCGCGCAGTTCAACTTTCATTTCGGATGTTAACATAGACGCCACGACTTCTGATTTTGGTGCGTACGACACACTAAACGTAAGGCAAATGCAGTTGTCCTCAGCAAGCCGCAGTGCGCTTAGCCAGTGGACTCATGGCGGCGGCGGTATCTACATTACATACTGACCACAGCTACCAGTAGCAGCCAGGTATGGGAATCCGCTTTATTACGAAATAAAGCGTCCAGAAGAGAGTGAGGAACATGGATTCTGTTGAGAGAGAAAGACGTTTATTAAATAAGAAGAGAGCATTTGAGAGAACGTTGACTTCGTGCTCCACTTGCGAGCTCCATGCACTGCATACGACAGCAAAACTTGCCTGAGATGTTCACAGCAGTGTATGCTACCCCCGGACTATGTTATTTCACCAAGCCCAAGGGGTGGTTCAGGGCCCCTTTAATCACTGAAAAAGTCACTGTGATCTAAAGACCATGTGTTGCTTCTCAGTCTCTATTGTTGCTCGTTTGCTGCTGCTTTTGGTTTGCACCTAAATAAAAAATCAGCACAAATTAGAGGTGGATGAATATCAACTTTTTCGAATATGAATAGTAAATATTGAATAGTCAAATGCAGTTGTGTATATTTACTACAGGAATATTTATTTCAATGTAATTAGGTACCATGCCTGTACTGACCTAACTACAAAACTATCAGGGACAGATGATCAGTTTTAAACACAGTACCTCTAATTGGCATAAAAAATTACGCATATTTCCTATCCACATCGCTAGTGTCTTGTTGCAAACAAGCTTTCCAGGAATCAGTGGCTGCTCTATGACACTTTCCAAGAACGCTATATGAATGGTTGTGAAAAAAAGATGCTGAAGGACTTGTGTGCCGTAGACGCACCTAAAAGGGCCCTTTGCATAGAAAGCTTTCTGGTTGTAGCGTGAAAGGTAAAACTGCTACGTGACTAGACGGCCAAAAACACTAAAAGCAAAAATCACATCTTGTCCTGTAGGCTTCCGCAGTAAAACCAAAAACAAAGGTTGTGTAGTGGCGTTACTATTGCCTCCACAGCCTGTGAAGAAGAAGATGGCTCACGTGCATGTGGTGCGAGAATAAGAACACCCTGGTGGCTCTCGACCGGAGCAGCCGCGGTATCTGCCGCTCCTGAGATCCCACGGCACCATGGCTGGCCGATCTAAACAAACCATGGACGTAGCGGCTATCTCTTCACGCCGCCTCCCACAAATTGGTGACACTGGACGACCGAGCCAAGCCATGCCAGCCTCAACGCAGCAACTCTACTGAGGCGCGAGTGACGTGGCCTCACGGCTCACGCAGTCCGGCAGACGTCCCGCAGTTGTAGGGTGTCCGGGAATTCTACATCGACATGCCAGACATCTGCTTCATCCAGCTGGACAGCCACTTCGTATCAACAAGGTTCCAGGCTCCGGCTGCCACCCCCCGGCCCCGACTTCTACAAGTACTTAAGGGCAGCCATTCTTGCTCACTACGGCACCTCGAGCGCTCAGTCGCAACAGCTCTCACCATTTGAACTGACACGTCATTTCGTGTCTTGTCGTCCCACGTCGCCTGCGTCCACCCGGGCCGATCGTCGGCATGCGCTGACCCCAGCATCAAACTTCTACTCGGCCCATGAGTCTCCTCCTCATCTCGAAGGCAGCTGTGCGACAACTCTTTCCAAGGAATTCACTGGGCCAAACGTCAGCGCTTTCGGACATTCTACGGCCCACTGCTCTCCTTCCTTGGACGTTCCCGCAAGCTATCCGCTTTCCGTTCGGGGGCACCTCACTCATCACTGATTTAGAGGCTTTGCCACCAGCACCACTAGGCGCGAATTTCACTCTCGCAGGCACGGCGACGCCACAAACACAACCTTTGTGATGCCTTCAGCGGCCACTGCAACCCTGATGCTATCGGCATTGGCAATTTCGCCGCAAGCAGCAGCAAGAGATCTCGCCTCCAATGTTCTGTGCTTGCACCTTCTGTGGATGCATGGCCTACTGAAGTTTTGCAGGAGCAGCTCTGCCACCTGGTTTCTTCAGCTCAAAAATCACTTCTACGTCAACAGCGTGAGTGACCAACACTTGCGCTATGTCCGCACAAGTCGCGAGCTGCCAGCTGGTCTTCTTTTAGAGCTCCGGGCAGGTCGTGATTTTGCACCATGGCATTACTATGGCTGCACCTTGCTCACAGCCTACGCTACCAGTGCTGCCTGGTACATTTGGCAGCCCTGCCAAATTATGCAACAAACAAGGAGTGGCCGGACTGACCACACCATCTTGAGACCAAGGTCTTGCTGGTCATCACAATACACTGTCCTGCACAATGGTACCCACACATGAAATGGTGATGCAGCAGGAATCAGCCGGGGCAACAAGACACAGTGACACTCGCAGTTCTCTGCCACTGCTACCATTGCACGCATTTCCGCGCCTCTGCCACCATTGCATGCCGTTCGACGCCACCGTCTTCAGCGTTGTTCCCCTCAACAGCCTGAACTCTCAGCACGCGCCAAGAACCCGCCAGTACGCCTCAACTCTGCTTGCCGAGTTGCACCGCAATGGGCATGTAGATGTCGACAATGCACAAGACAATGCGCCCTGTGTCCAGACACTCTCAGCCACGACCACCAGAGAGCTATTCATGCCGTTTGCAGCATCACGGACTTTACATGGACTTCTCAATGGACTCTACGAATTCTCATGTATATAGGCTTGTGGTCTTTCTTCTTTATATACCTATGCCTCTTGCGCATATTTTAATCGCGCTTCACACTAGGAGAGGGGCCCTGTAGCGGCGCTACTATCGCCTCCAGAGCGGGTGAAGAAGCCGGCTTACGTCATGTAGCGTGAGAAAAAGAACACGATAGTGCTCTCTTCCGGAGCAGCCATAGCATGTGCCATTCCTGAGATCTGCGGCACCATGGCTGGCCCGTCTAAATAAACTGTGGCCACAGCCGCTACCTCTTCGCGCCGCCTCCCAGTTGTATTGCCCATTTTGTGTCTCCATTGCTTCGAAAGCGTTGGTCGTTGTTTCACTTCTAATAATTAATGAAGCTTTGTTTAGCAGATGAAGAACAGTAACCAGATTTTAACAGTCGATTGTTGCCAAATATTTGGTTAGTTTTGAATATTCTAATATACTAAATATTTCCTTTTCGAATACGAATAGTTAGTGTGTAACATTTAATTCATATTCAAAAGTTCGAATATTCGCCCACCCTTATCGTAAGCAAATTTTGCATGTATGCCACAAAAGATGTGTTCCCAGCGCAAATTTTCAAATAAAAATGCATGAAAGACATTTCATTATATTCTTTGCTCAAGGGAAGAAAGTAGATGTATGCATTTGAGCTTTGTGTTGCCTTTCAGAGCCCATCATTGCTCCCATAAAGCACCGAAAGTTTTCCTTTGTGGAGCAGGACCTGCCCTTGACAACCTACGATCTTGAGTAAGAGTCTTGTTTGTTGTGTAACAACTTGATCACTGACAAGGAACTTCTTATTTGCTGCATGTAGGTTCCTGACTGATCTGATGGACAACTCTGAGCTGATACGTAATGTGGCTCTTGTTGGACACCTTCATCATGGCAAGGTATGAACAACTGTTCTCCCTTTGAAAGTGCTTCAATCACTTTGCTAAATTTTAATTAAGAGCACGATAATGTACTGTTGAATGTATATGGTGAACTGACCTCTCTGTCGCATTAAGTAGTTTGACATATATTGTTTTCTATTCACTTTCTGCTTCCAGCATAGTTCCTCACTTTATTAGCTGATGCATACCAGCCCACAAGAGCTTTTGTAATGTATTTGCCCTCCAAAAATTTTTTTCTTGTCTAACCAATCATACAGCACAAAAAATGAAGGGGTACCTTGGTGCATGTCCTCACAAAGCTCCTACTCATGCTCTACTCATGTCATGCTCTACTCTCCTACTCAGCTCCTACTCATGCTCCTACTCATGCTCCTACTCAACAACTCTGTGCTCAACTGTGAAGCGAGTGGTTTATGTCAACCAGTCTAAATAAAAACCACCTGCTTGCATTGAGGAAGGGCACACCTATTTGCTGTCACTAATTCTCTCATGAGTGCTCTATTCAAACAACATCATGCATGGCTGGGTTAGTGACGTACAGTGAATGAGAGACATAACAGGCTCTCGTTTGTGATTGGCTGACGTTACTCGCCGCTTTCATTGCACAACATGAAATTGGTGACATGGGGTATGGACACTGCTTCCTGCAATTCCAGGCTCTGCATTCCTGCTTGCAAGGAAAAGTATCTTTGAATGACTTTTGAAACCCAGAGACCTTAGTTGGGCAGCTCTATACATACATACGCATTGTGTCCACCACATGACTTGTGCCCTCTGTTCAGGAGATGCCAATCCTGTGTGCTGCTTGTACTTACTACACTAATGCAAGATAAATGTTTTTGTATGGGGAGGAGCGTGAGTGAATTGGTTGTAGCAGAATCCCTCTAAACAAGGCTTGGGAGCGGGCTAGTTGGTATTTCATAACAGGTAGACTGAAGTGTGAGTGGAAGACAGTGATGACAGGACAGACACGAACAATAGCACTTGTGCATGTCTCTTCTGTCGTTATGTCTCCCACTCGTGCTTCAGTGTACTCGCAACAAGATACCATTAATAAATTTTCATGATATCGCAGCAGTGAAGTGTAGTAGCCAAGAATACGTGTTATGCTAAGATGCTGTTAGTATTATCATGGAGACTGGGCTTCAGCAATATGACAGCTGCGAAACTGAGTTAACTGGGAACATTGGTATGCTTCTACATCATGGAGCTGTGCCTTACAGTGGTGTTTGTGCTAATGTATATGCGAAATGCATGGGTGTTCATTTTCTTGCAGCCAGCACAGAGAGCAGTTGCTCTCAGTCTCAAATCTGCATTCATCAGTCAGTCACATTCTGAACAGAGAGCTTTTTGTTTCTCTGTGTTGCCCAAAGTGCTTAGCAAGTTCTTTTGTGAAGCTGTTGTACAGATGAGGGGTATATATTTAGGGCTAAAAAAACTTTTGTTGGCACATGGCAGTATAAAACCATGTTGGAATGGTGTGTTTTTTTTAACATGAATTATTATGAATTGATTTTCTTTTCTCCACTTTTATGTTACAACTGTTGTAATGTATCCATCTCGTTATGTGCTGTCTGTTTGCTTTAGTTAAGAAGAAAATTTTAGAGTGAGCTTAGGCTCAGTGACATAGCAATTAACGATCCTGCTGAACTTGTTTAACCTGATTGGAACATTTATTTGAGCATGCTTTCATCGATCTGTGTCATTTTTCTTTTTTTTTTTTAGACTTCATTTGTTGACTGCCTGATAGAGCAAACTCATCCTCACTTTCGGGCAAAGGAATGCAAAAATGTAAGTTCAGTGCTTTAACCTTTTCCTGTATATTAAGTTACACGTGTGGTTTTCTCATCACTCATCGACTTATAATATTCCTTTTCAGCTCAGGTACACTGACACACTGTACACAGAGCAAGAGGCAAGTTGTGCACCTTCGCAATTTTTCAGGCTGCTCCCGGCTTTTGCATCTTATTCATGTTTTACTTGCCTCAAACCAAAGGTCTTTTAAATGTTTTAAATGTTAACATTGTGCTCTTGCTTTTTTTTTTTTTTTTTCTTGTAGAGAGGAGTGAGCATCAAAGCCAGCCCTGTCACACTTCTGCTGCAAGACCTCAAACAGAAGTCTTTTATTTTGAACGTCTTTGACACACCAGGTACATTCACATTTTGCATACAATAGCCAACAAATTCCTTCAACTTCAAGCAAAAGAACGCTAGCTTGAAACTGAAGATGTACAGGGCATCTCACAGAGTTAGTAGCGACATCCTGAGACAGTTTAACTACTGAGTCGGATCCCCCTGCAACGAAATTTCCGCCACAATGAAGATTTTCCGATTCCTTGTCAGCTGCCCATAGAAAGTAATATTAAAAAAATCTCTTCATAATGAAGGTGTTTTATTCAGTATTTCCACTTCAACAAACTTTTCGAGAACGAAACTGGCACTGAATTGAAATTGGAACTGCTGAGTAGTCAAATTAGAAGGCCCTTCCAAAGCTGTGACGATCGTATGTCCGCTTGAACGAGGTTTTCGCGAATGAAATTAAATTTAAAGTACAGTCGAGTCCCGCTACAATTAAATTCACGGGGCACGCAAAAAATTTTGTTGTGGCGGAACTTCGTTGACGTGAAATTGGTATGTACGAGGTCTGTTAGAAAAGTATCCGACCTTTGGCCGAAAAAAACACTGGCATAACTGGAGCGTTGGAAACCTAATCACCCTCAAAGTAGTCTCCTTGGGACTCCACACACTTCTCCCAGCGGTGCTGCCATTGTTGGAAGGTTGGAAGCATTCCGAGAAGGCCCCTCTTTCGGAATGGAGTTTAGCTCAGCCATAGTGTCCTCTCTTGTCTGAATTCGCGCTCCTTTCAATGGCCTCTTGATTTTGGGAAACAGCCAGAAGTCGCAGGGGGCCATATCAGGAGAGTAAGGAGCCTGTTTAACTACAGGAGTCATTTCTCGCCAAAAAAGTCTGAATCAAGTGCGAGAAATGTGCAGGATCATTGTCGTGATCGATGCACCAATTTCCTGTTGACCACAACTCCGGCCTCTTGCGCCACACAGCATCACGTAGGCAACGGAGGATATCCCGGTAGTACTCTTTGGTGATTGTTTGACCCTGTGGTGCGTACTCGTGGTGTACCACACCGCGGGAGTCAAAGAAAGCAGTCAGCATCACTTTGACGTTGCTGCACACTTGGCGGGCCTTCTTTCGTTTTGGTGACCTGGAATGCTTCCACTGTGACGACTGAGATTTGGTTTCCAGGTCGTACCCATACACCCAAGACTCGTCACCAGTGATTATGGTGTTCGTGAAGTCAGGGTCACTGTTTGTGGAATCCAGCATGTCCTGTGAGACTTCAACACGAAGTTGCTTTTGCTCCACAGTGAGCAGCTTCGGCACGAATTTCGCCCCAACTCTCTTCATGGCCAAATCTTCGGTCATAATGGAATGTGCAGAAAAAGTGCTTATGCCCACCTCTTCCGCAAAATCTCGGATAGTCACACGACGGTCCCGCATCACCACAGCGTTCACTACGGCAATGACCTGGTCATTTCGGCATGTTGATGGCCGACCGGAGCGTGGCTAGCTCTCCACCGATGTGCGGCCGTCTTTAAACCGGTTGTACCACTCCTTAATCTGTGTGCTGCTCATAGCATCGTCACTGAAAGCCGTCTGAATCTTCCGAATGGTTTCCACTTGGCTGTCGCCCACTTTCTGGCAAAATTTGATGCAGTAGCGCTGCTCCAGTCGCTCCGCTATTTTCCTTGCAATAAAGGAAATGACGAGAGCATTGCGCACTACCTCACTCAAACGCTGCGTCCCAGCGACTGACGCTATCGGCTGGCGGGAAAAAATTTGCGCATGCACTCAAAAGGTTCAAGGTCGGCTGATGCAAGCGCGCTTGCTTCATATCCGTCAGGTGTTCACAAAAAAAAAGTAAGGTCGGATACTTTTCTAACAAACCTCATATATACGTACGCCAAACGGCAAAGCCGCAAACGAAACCGAAACCATCGTCCGAGAAATCTTCGTGATGGCGTTGGGGCAAAGGTTGAGACGTACCGAAGGCAGTCGATAAAGTGTCAACTTCACGAGACAATGCATTTCGCGCTGCTGTTACAGCATTTTTAGTACATTGCGGCCAATGCCTAATCCAACGCGCGTGCCCGGCTGATCGCGAAACACTCATTTTGTGGCACATGCACCGTCGCAATGACGCTCACAATTTCATTGCATATTTATGACAAAGTCAGCAAGCTTGGCAAGCTTGCACTTACCGGAAGTTTTATTTCCAGAAATCAGTCAGCCTGGATTTCTTACGCCTCACTGCAAGCAAAAGCATTACGCGAGTCTCACAGTCCGTTAAAAGAGCCATTGCAATGTCATTGTCGTGGGCTCTGATAACTTTTCTGATGAGGTCAAAAAGGATTCATTACTTTCAAAGCAGTCGCCAGAGTTAGTGTGTCTAGCGGATTGTCATTTTCCCCAGACGACGAGACGTTAGCATCTTTTTAACAGCGGCTGCAGCATGGCCGCTCGGGCGCTATCTTGAAAGCAATCTGCGACGTGCACAAAGTGAGCACCCGCATGGGCCTCATCTTCAAAGTGATCTGCAATGTGGGCAAAGTGCAACTAGTGCCGGTAGAGTCGTGTGCGCTGTGCTTTACGACGTTAAGTTCGCGGGGAAGCGAGAGACGGCACGGAGGTCAATTCGCTCGCGCCTTCTCACTCCAGCGTGTTGACACCCGAGTTTCCACGGTCATCGAGCGAGATGTGCTCGTGTTTACCTGTGTGCGCGCAACACCGTGCTCGGTAATTTAGTTAGCGAATGTTTACAAGTTTATACAGCCAATAAAACTACTATCCTTAGTTCATATAGCTGTCTACTAATCTGCTATCGCAATCGATGCTTCGCCTTTCAGGCGAAACTGCGAGATTTTTTCCTTCGTCTTTCTGCCTCAGCGATCATATGTGCCTTCTCCTCGAGAGAGAGAAATTTACACTTCTTCGGTGGCGTAGCCATTTCGACCGGGCACAGACCAGAGAAAACGGCAGCGATTGCGGTGATCCCCTGCAGTCTCGCGCAGGCGTGTGATGACCGCGCGTGGCTATGGACTGCAGTGGTTTGAATCGGTACTTTGAATTTGATTTCATTCTTGTAAACCTTGTTCAGCGGACATACGACCGCCACAAATTTGGAAGGGCCTTCCAATTTGACTACTCTGCAGTTCCAATTTCAATTCAGTCACAGTTTCATTCTCGAAAAGTTCGTTGAAGCGGAAATACCGAATAAAACGTCTTCGTTATGAAGGGACTTTTTTGTATTACTTTCTATGGGCAGCTGACGGGGAATCGGAAAATCTTCGTTGTGGCAGGAAATTTTCGTTGTAGGGGGATTCGACTGTACCGATTTACACCACTGCAATCTGTAGCCACGCGTGGTCGTCACGCGCCTGCGCGAGACTGCATGGGATCACCACAATCGCTGCCGTTTTCTGTGGTGTGTGTCCGGTCGAAATGGCTACGCCAACAAAGAAGCGTAAATTTCTCTCTCTCGAGGAGAAGGCACATATGTTTGCCGAGGCAGAAAGTGGAAGGTAAAAATTTCGCATTTTCGCCCGAAAAGCGAAGCATCGATTGCGATAGCAGATTAGTAGACAGCTATACGAACAAAAGATAGTAGTTTTATCGGCCTTATAAACATTCGCTTGCTAACTAAATTACCAAACACGGTGTCACATGCGCACAGGTAAACATGAACACATCTTGCTCAAGGACCATGGGAACTCGGTGTCAACACACTGGAGTGAGAAGGTGCAGCAATAGCAGCGAGCGTGCCGTTTCTTGCTTCAACAAAAAACTAAACATCAAAAGCGCAGCGCACACGACTCTACCGGCACTGTTGCACTTTGCCCACATCAAACGTTGCTTTGAAGATGAGGCCTGCGCTGCCGCCGCTGTTGTCAACATGTTGCCAACGTCTCGTCGTCTGGGGAAAATGACAACCCGCTAGACACACCGACTCCGGCGACTGCTTTGAAACTAATAGATCCTTTTGACCTCATCTTAAATGTTATCAGAGCTCACGGCAGCGAAATTGCGATGGCTCTTTTAATGGACCGTGAGACTCGCGTAACGCCTTTGCTTGCCGTGAAGCATAAGAAATCCAGGCTGACCGACTTCTGGAAATAAAACTGCCGACTTTGTCATAAATATGCAATGAAATTGTGATAATTCAAACCGCTTCGCTGCGACAAGTGCATGTGCCGCAAAATGAGTGTTTCGCGATCGGCCGGGCATGCGGTTTGGTTTAGGCGTCGGCCGCAATGTATGAAAAATGCTGTAACAGTGGCACGAACTGCATTCTCTCATGAAGTTGACACTTTGTTGACCGCCTTCAGTACATCTCAACCTTTGCCCCCACGCCATCGTGAAGATTTCCCAAATGATGGTTTCGGTTTCATTCGCGGCTTTGCCGTTTGGCGGACGTATAGACATACTAATTTCACGTCAACGAACTTCTGCACAACGAAATTCTTTGCGTGTGACGTAAATTTCGTTGTAGAGGGACTCGACGTACTATGAATTCTAAACATTCTTGTGTCACGTGATTCTCCTTGGCTTTTTAAAAAAACGAACATTTTTATATAATAAAAAATTACACCATCTTCCCGTAGGGGAACCCTGAGTAGTATGCGAAGCAGCCATGGGGTCGACTCAAGGTAGTTTTATCAGCTGTATAAACTTGGACATGCAGCAGCACCAGCAACGCGCAGAACTGTTGTCGACGCCGTCGGCGTTTTGCCTGCGTTCGCACCGAACGCGCTCGGCGCTGGAGACTGTTGCCGATGCCTCTGGGGCGCCTACCGTCGCGCCTCTAACCTAAGCTGCTTCGCATGATTGCGCGCGGCGCCGCAGGTGTTGCCATTCATTGCACAATCCGGAGAGGAGGGGGAGGAGGATGCGCTTGTGCAGTAGTGGTGTGGACGCCGCAATGCGGATGGATGGATAGAGGGAGGGAGGGAGTGACATAGCCCCGACCAAAAGATACTTTGCATCTAATAATAATTGTAATGACATCTTATCTGCCTGCCAGGATGTATATTACATTGATTATGTTGTAAACTATAATTTATGGCCGAAGAGTCCAACACGCTTTGTTAAGTAACACTTTTGCAAGACCTTACTGCTCCTCCCATGTTGATGCCATGACTGGAAAGCACGGAGTGGCCAAAAGAAATCCATTCGAGGGCACGAGTAGGCAGTGTGCATGCCTGTTTTTAAAATTAATTTGGCAACAAAACCACGCAGCTCCAAATTGCACCATTTAGCGCAAGTACCCTGGAGTACTTAACATCTTTTTTTATCTAGATCCATACACCTAAACAATTGGCAGAATTGCATTTCAGAGCTCCATTAATAAAGTTCTCGCACGTGATGCTCAATCTCGCTTCTGTTTCAGGTCATGTCAATTTTTCTGATGAGGTGACTGCAGCTATCAGGCTTTGCGATGGTGTTGTGATCTTCATTGATGCAGCTGAAGGAGTGAGTTGGATGAATCCTCATTGCAATTGGTGTGCATTTATGCCTTCCAAATTGTTGAATTTTTGCAAATACCCTACCTTTCTATGTTTATTTTCTAGTACTGCAGGAAATACTGTAGATGGCAGTGTGGAAGATGCATCTGCTGCTTGATGAGCCAGTGAATTCTGTAGCACGTTAAACTCCATTGTAGGCCGTCTGTGTTCTTTTGTGCTCTCTTTGCATTTTTTGTATGCCCAGTGGTTTGCGTCCCCCAACGCTTTGGTAACCTAATCCAAAACTCTGTTCTCTTGTAATAGACACCCATTTTCTTTCTAACGAGCCTACAGATTGCACCCTGGGCCAGAAATGGTGTGCAAATAATTTTGGATGCTCTCAACACACATTTATAAAGGGTTGTCAAATGCAATCCAAATGTTTTTTCTACTGGCAAAAAAAAAAAGTAAAGAGAGTGGGTCATAAGAAGTTTAAGGCAGTCAGTTATATTATTTTTAGTCCCCAGTGGAATCACTTTGAATGCCAGGCCATCGGTGAGATTATCTTGATGTTTGTTCAATTAGTAGAGTTTGTTTCATGCATGCACAAAAAGAGTAAGGTTTGTAGGGCTATCTTATGCTTTATGTACTGGTCCTAAATACTCTGTACTGTTGATGTGAAGAGAAGTCTTTTGCAAAGTTAATTTGCCTAAGAACCATGCTGAGACGTTGTCTCAACACCGATGATGTAACAACACACTTGCCTCCTTCTTTTAACAAGAAGCGTGCCTAGTAATTCTATTTTAATGAAAAATGCTTTGTGGAAGCACATAGGAGTTTTTGTATTAGTATGAAGGGGCAACCATTACTATCGCATACCATGGTGATGTGTCCTCTAGTCATAGCCAATATCTCGAGGGCATTGTCAGAGGCGAGTTGAGTGGTATGATGAGGGGTGACAACATGACTCGAGGTTGCGACCTTGCTGGAACCTAGTGCATGATGTTCTCACATGAGCGTCTGCCTTCTGCTCTGTGTTGGCGTGAGTGGGCTAGTAGGCCTGAGTTGGCCTAGAATAACAGAAACGATCTTAAGATTATGCTTTCTTCATTCAGGTCTGTCTAAACACAGAACAGCTGCTCAAGCACGCTGTCCAAGAGAAGTTGGCCATCTGCATTTGCATCAACAAGATAGACAGGCTGATGCTTGAGCTGAAATTGCCGCCCCAAGATGCCTATTACAAGCTGAGGAACATTATTGACGAGATCAATTCGTTGATCACGTAAGTAACACCACTATGTTGCTGCTGTTGCACATTTGAATATATCTGTACCTAGCGTGCATTGTGTGATTAACTCTTCAGTGGTGAAGCCAGAAACTTTGCTCAAGGTCAATCAAACTCGCAAGAGGCAGAGCATCTGCGAAAAAATTAGCTTGCAACATTGCTAATATTTTATGAATGAGAATTGAAAATTATTTTGAAGCAATTGGGCTTTCACTTCAAAATGTGCTTCAGGCTGCTTAGTTGAGAGAAAGGTGAATTGGTCACAGGCAAGGAGCTACTTATTTATTTAATGACATTTATTGTAGCTGCAGTCCCCACTTGTATACGTATTATAGAAGCCTCAAGAACCTTCACTGGAAATGAGGGGCTATGGCCTATTGCTGTATTTTGTGTGACAAAATCAGAAAGAAAATAAAAAAAAAATTGACTGCATGTTTACTTGATGAATGTCACATCTACACCCAAATGCAAAACATCGGCCTTTGAGGGTCACTGTAAGGGGCGGATTTAAGTTAATTTTAATGACCTTGTGTTTTTGAATGTGCTTTTTGATTCTTGAACACTTTCATGAATCTCCTTTCCAGGCTATACTCTGAGGACCCTGAACAGCAGCAGGTGTCGCCACTTTTGGGCAATGTTTGCTTTGCCAGCTCCCTCTACAGCCTCTGCTTCACACTGCGTTCATTTGCCTGCATGTACTCACAAACCTTTGGTGGAGTGAACGTTACAGAATTCGCGAGGCGGCTCTGGGGAGACATCTACTTCAGCAACAAAACGTAAGGCTGCATTGTAAATAATAAAAATTCTCGGTTGCGTTGCTGTATTAAATGTGTTGCCATGTTGTAACTTCTGTTCTAGTGCTCTTTCTTTCATGTGTTGGCTGAAACACTTACGTAACAAGCTATTCATTTTGTTGGTTTCTCTTTCAAACTGCAGACGGAAGTTTACAAGGAAGCCTCCTCACAGTTCAGCACAGAGGAGCTTTGTGGAGTTCATTCTGGAGCCTTTGTACAAGCTTTTTGCACAGGTAAAAGCACGTTTCGCAAATTCATGAAATTGAACAAAAATTGCCGCACTCAGAAACGTACATAGTGTATTGATCGGGGGAACTTGACACCTCAGGTCAGAAATGCTGCAAAATTTAGTGGCTACATATTTCTATTGTGTCTGCTTCTCACAAAAAATTTCAGTTGCGAAGCTATAGTGCCTGCCACTGTTATGAAGCAGTTGTGAAAAACTTGAATACCATGCCTTGTCATAATTGCTGTGGTTCACTGCTTGTAGGTGGTTGGCGATGTGGATGAGAGTCTGCCCAAGCTCCTTGATGAGTTGGGAGTCAAGCTGTCCAAGACGGAGATGAAGCTGAACGTGAGACCCTTGCTGCGTCTCATCTGCTCCCGTTTCGTTGGGGAATTTTCTGGTTGGTTGACTGCCTGTATTATGAAGAGTTTTTGTTGTCCATACTTGCACTATAAGCAGCTACAAACACTGTGGCACTGTGGGTTGTGTCATGCAATAGAACTTAAGTACTATAATATTATAGACTCTTTTCACGGAGCAGTCTGCTTTAGAGAAATGAGGTGGCACTTTCAGCGGCGCGCCGCACATTGCCTCAGCGAAAGCGCACGAATACGGAACCATTGCCGCTCCTGCCCTGCTACTGTGCAATCAGCTGTCGTAAATGCAACTGGGTGTTCACTAACGGACTATGTTCCATTCATGCTGCAAAATGTGGAACAGTAGAGGGAAGATGTGTGCAGTAGTTGGCTGCAAAAATAGTGACTGGCACATTAAGGAATAAAATTAATTTGTGTGACCAAGTCCACAGAACACTGGTAATTAAAGACTGTCTGCTTTACCGACTCTTCGCGATGCACGGCCTTTCTCGAGGATAAAAAAATTCACTCATCCGCCAGTGTTGTATCGCTAACCTTCAGAGAAAGAACTTCAACCCCGGAATGTCGGCAAAAGTGAGTATACCGTTCGTTACACAGTGATAAAGGGAGTAGCACCACTGCCTGGCATATCGAGTTTCTCCCACTTTATTTACGCACATCCACTCGAACTCACATGAAAACTTACGCCCACTTTATCGCCAATGTATCAAGAATAAATGACTGGCCGCACACTTGAATAAGTGTGCCAAAGTATGCGTGACAGCGACTACGCCAATATCACTAACATTTGAAGCTGAACGTTGCAGTCACAGAGTAAGCAAGTGAATAGTGCTAATAATTCTTTGCTACAAGCCATTACAAGGTACAGAGCCTCTACGTCCCAAGCCTTGTGCGCAGCAAGAACAAATCTATCGAAACTGAGCACACCCTAGAGCGATTAGGCAGAAAATAAACAATCAGATAACGACCCCGCCAAGGAAATCTACTGAGTCAGAAACATGACAAGCTGCTGTTTGAAAGTGTTAGCCAAATAAAGAATGAAGAACAAACTACACTGACGCTGATTTAATTCACAAGCAGAAAGTTTGGGCTGCTTGGAATACATTTCTAGCGCCACTTCTAGTGCAAGCCCCGTATACGCTGCTTGCGCCGTTGGGACAAGGTGTATTGAGCTCCGAGAGCGCTTACATGTTCTCTGAAGCTGTGGCCAAAGCTTCATGTCATCTACCCAGCCACCGTCCACAATATATGCCGAAACAGAGGTTAGCGGAGCAGCACTGGCATCATTCATGCACATCCACTGTAAACAAGGAGTCCATTGAGGCGAGCAATGGACACGTCACCACAAGATCAAACATGGCAGCGCCCGCGAGATCGCCATGAAAAGGGTCTATACGTTTTCGAAGGCCATCTATGGTAGAACAGTCATACTAGACATCTTCGTGATATTACATTCTCACGTGATAAATTCTGTCTCACTGCTTTTATGGGTGCATTAAAATCCAGGCATAGAAGCTTTGAGGAGTGTTCACGTTACAGTGATAATTGGTAGACAGTAGGAAAGAAAAATAATTGCGGCAGGTTATTTGCACAGTTTAGGCCTTCGTCCTGCAGTAGACATAAATATAGGCTGATGATGATTTGCACAGTCCACCACTGCAAAGACATGCTGGGTTCATGTGAAGTTGCACCAATGAGTTTTGGAAATGCGAGGGTGCCACACTGCACTGCTATTTGTTTCCATTTTTCTTGCCGTTTTATTTTCACATAGTTCATTGCGAGCTATTGCATATTCTGAAAATTTCAGCGTGCACAGGACAAACATGCACAGAGAAAGGGGGCTGTGGGTGACCTGTTCTTGTGTGGGGGCCCTGTGCAGTGCAAAATTTTCAGAATTGGTGTTTGTGACTAGATACAGTCAAACCTCGATTTAAAGGGCCCCTAAACCACCTCCGATATTTTTTAAAGATTTCAAGTAAAGATGCGCATCGAGTTCAGAATGCTGTCACGATCAACGATACCAAACTCTGCAGCGCTACGCGCCGCGGGCGCACCACAAAATCAAAAAATGCCGTGCTCCTTTCAGAGCCTTTCCGGTATCTCTAGCGGCCATCGTGACGTCGCCAGGGTGCATTTGGTGATGTCTACGGAGGCGACGATGTCGATTGGTTGAGCATGAACCTACGACTTCCGTTTAGTCTGCTAGCAGGTATGCGCGCTCCCTGCTCTTCCTCGTCGTGTTGCTCGCTTGTGCGCCCTTGCGAATCGGTAATTACAGCTCACAATGCAAGTGCCAAATCGCTCACGTTCGAACAGTCATGCTTCGCGGTCTGATTGACTGCGCGAACAGAGTGCGACAGTGTTGGCCTTTCTAGACGTGCAGCGCAACACGGGGTCCATAGCGGCATGCTTGGCATGAGTGTGGGCCGGCACGGCAGCAACAGTGGGTAGCCAGGAATCGCTGAGTCGCAGCTAAGGCCCGTCCACATTACCGGCACGGTAACTCACCGCACACCGTTTTCCATTTGCGGGCCGCCGTTCGACGGCGGTTTTGCTCGTGAACGGCGAGATTTCCTTGCCGTAGAGAGGATGAGACTGGGACCCATTTGTGTGGCAACCTCACTGCCGCAAATCACTCGACAGTGCCGATATCATCGCTAGGCCTTTTCCGGTTCTCTTCAAAGCTAAAGCGGACGGCGCTTCGGAATGAATTACCGATGCTCACAAGCCGCAATATTTTCTCATCATTGTTATCGCTCTTTGCAATAATTGTACGCAAAGAAGAAAAATACGCTGATATTAGCGGCGCCGTCGTTTGCGATGTGAGCGGGTCGTCATCCGTCAGTAGCCGTGCACTCCAGCTGAGCTTGACAAGTCGAAGCTCTCGTTCATGTTTAACGTTTCACAGTAGATATTGTTTTTCATAAAATGTATAATTACGCATCATTTTATCTGGCGAAAATTATTTTGCTTAAAACAAAAGCTGCAGCCGATGTTTGCGTCGCCAATGGTGGAGGCGCGCAGCTTCGCGGTCGTCGATTGGCCCGTCGGTTGTGCAGCGGACAGTGCGCCGGCCGAACTGCCGTCTACTTTGGACACCTCTCGTTGGCAGGTGTTCTACAGCACTGGAGGCCGGTTCGCCGTCGGTATGTTTGCCGCTAGCGTGGACGTGCCTTAACTGGAAGTGGACAGTGTTTTGAGAAGCGCGTTGGCGATGACTTATGTCACGTGACATTTGGAGGAGCACTCGACGAGGAGGAGAGACCAGCCATTGAGAGTAGCGAAGGAAAGAGCGAAATGAGCGAGGGTCGTGTTTCGATCATCAAACGTGTGTAACTCCACTAGTATTACGGCACCATTTTGAAAAATTCTCGTGGCTACGTGTTCGTTGTAGACTCGTGCACAACTGCAACACCACAACTTAATTTTGACCTCTGGGTGGTTTAGGGGCCCTTTAACGAAATTTGCGATGTAACGAGCTATTTTTATTTCCCTATCTTAGTTTATTTAATTAATGAAACCTTGATATAATGAAATTCGCATATTAACGAAGTTTTTTGCTGCAAGTTCAACTTCGTTATATCGAGGTTTGACTGTATTTAATATCCACACACACACACTGCTCTTCTTGCTCTCAGCCTTGGTCTAGCATACAAGGCTGGAAGCTTGGGAGAGTTGGCAATTTATGGCAAAAGAACTTGATCCCTTTGCCTCCATTTTCAACAGGCTTTGTTGACATGTGTGTCAATCATGTTCCGTCACCTGCTCACATCACCCGAGAGAAGATTGAGTGCATCTATACGGGCCCTCCAGAATCTGAGCTTGGGGAGGCCATGCTGAAGTGTGACCCTGAGGTGAGTCTGTGCCAAAAGCATTCATGCATTGCGATTATGTTAACCCTTTATGTCCGAGTGTTGCCTACAGGCAACAAATTGAAAAGAAATGCTTTTTTTTTTTTTTCTTGCTGAATTTCGGTTTTGAGTGCCAAGTTTTGGGCTAAATGTCTTCAGCCAATGCTAAATAAGTCAGCAAATGTTATTTGTTGTATTAGAGCAGGAACAGAGGATGAAAAAGAGGAGGGGAAATGTACTCTCCTTTTTTTTTTCATTTCACATTTGATGAGCACTGCCTATACAAGTTCCACACAAAGCCATATGTAGCTAGGGTGAAGCTCACTTTCAGTGTTCTGCTTGATGTTGTCCACGAACAAGAAACCTATAAATAAAAAAGTTTCAGCAAAATATTTTTTTCTTTTTGTTGAATGTCCTTGAGAGTGCATTTGCACATTTCATTGATAAATAAACATTCCCTTCAGGTATTTTTGTCGTGTTGTTGGAGGGCTAATTTGCCAGAGCGAAGTATACTACCTTCATTCTCAAAAGTTCGAATGTTATTTAGAGCTGCGCAGTTGATCATCTATAGCACCAATGGCATACCAAACACCTAGAATGTGAGAAGAGCACTGCCTCTTCATTTGTATGCTCTCGTGATGCCAGTGATTCTACACAAGGCAAGCTACATAGCCCTGAAACAGCACATGTCACGGGGGGGAGCCCTTTCGTATGACACAGGAAGCATGCGAGGCCACACATCATGCAGTAGCCTAACTGAGGAAGAAAAAGCTATTGCTGCCTGATTTTTGTGCTTGGAGAAACATTGTAATATCTTCAATTGTCATGGAGAGAATTAATACCTATTAGTATGGGACAATAGGTCGCTGCTTACTACATTTTAAGTCACTGATTTACCATGCTACCTGGCAGCAATTAGCAGCAGGCAGTCATTTCAAAATTGGACAACAGTGGAATCTCGATGGTACGAATCTCACGGGGTCACGAAAAATATTTGTGTTCGCCGAAATTCGTATCATCGGAACACAATTAAAACTAGCTAAATTATGGGGGGATGAGAGCATCAGATTGCGAAAATCGCGAGAAAATTTTATTTTTGAAAACCACTTGTGTCGGTATCTGCAACGCCTAATCTATGCTGTATCAAAATGGTTTGGCTGAAAACACGCTAAAAGTGGCCGAAAAAGATTTATTCGTCAGTGCGCAGGGTGAGAAAACAGCTTTAAATCACGTAAAATCACCGCAATTCACGGAGACATATCTCGTATTTCCCGCCACCGAGCGCCGCCATCTTGGTATCGTTTGAAAGCTCAAAGTTTCGCCGTTCCGCTTCTCAATTCGCATGTCGTCGCCATCTTGTAACAAACGCGCAAACTCAAAAGAAGCGCGGGTCTGCAATAGGTAGTCACATGGACCCTCCAATGAAAGCGGCCTCCGATTGGCTGCCGTGCTGAAAGGCGTCTCTCCATTGGTTGCTGCTGTGGCAGGGGCAAGATGGCAACCGCAGTTGTCTGCTTCGTAAACCACGCCGGCGTCTTCACTTGACACGCAGAATTCGGATTACTGAGAGCTCCCAGGTTAGTGATGGATCGTCGCTCGTTGGAGAAAAAATTTTGGATGAAGCACGCCTTCGGAATACGGAAGCTGCAAGCCTCCTATGGCAAGAAAAATACGGCGATTAGCGGGAGAAGCGGAGGAGCACCCGACTGAACGTGCCGCGCTACCTCGCACCGTGGATTACGTGCCGCGCTATCTTGCACCGTGTGACTCCGGCAAGCGAAACCGACAATCGCCCTGTGCCATCGGCACTGATAACGCAGTCGACGGAAGACGCGCCAACGGAGGCTCCCGCGCCTCGGCGTACAGCCGCGCGAATCAGCCGAGATCGTATCTCGGTAGACATAGCTCGTTGCGACTAGGCAAAATGGCGCAAACACAAAGAACGCGGCCTGAAGCAAAGCAGCCTTTCTGTCCGATGGGCGGCCGCCGAAAAGGAGGAAAAGCACGAAAGCAAGAAAAGCGCCACCGCTTCAAATTGTTCGCGCCCAGGCGCGGCCTCCGCGCTGTCCGGCGCCGCGTCCGCGCCTCCGCACCAAAAGAGAAAGGGAGAAAGCGCGTGACTGCGCGCTGCTCTCTTTCTCGGCCGTCGGTGGGGCGGCGTTTATTCCTATCAACCGACACGGGTTGAAAATTCATTCGTAACAACCGTACTCTAGCACGTTGCCAAGTAATAGGGCTTGGCCGGGACCACAGAAAAATTCGTATCATCCGGAAATTTGTATTAGCCGTGATCGTATCATCGAGATTCCACTGTATTTGAACCAAATTTGCATCTCTGAAAACTGCCCGCCTTGCTCCTAGCACAAAGCAAGCAAGCAGGCTTTGCACATCATGGTACAGTTGCTAAAAGAAGTGCTTTGGGCGATGGAAGCCACATGAACACTGAAGTTCTTTGCAGTCTGGGGGTGTAGCCTGCTATTGAGAGAGGCCACGATACATGGGCTGCGTGGATGAGCATGAAGTGCACCATGATGCTCATTTGTCTCGACTTTCTGTCTTTCTTTGTGCTCTACAACCTTGAATATATGAAATCCAAAGTTTGACGGCAACCTGTTAGGCCAGGGAAATATATATTGAAGAAATGCATAGACCTTGAATATATTCCAATTCACTCAGTTCAGGATTCTTCTGCAGAAGGTACTCCTTGATTCCAGGGGGGGGGGGGGGGGTATTCTGTAAGAGTCCTTCTAGTGGACTGTCCACTTCAGCTCTCGCCATTGGCTCAGTATGGCTTCAGAACGGCGCAACAAGGAAGACGAAAAGACGAAAGATCACACGAACACAAGCGCCGGCGCTTGTGTTCTTGTGATCTTTCGTCTTTTAGTCTTCCTTGTTGCGCCGTTCAGAAGCCATGTGTCTGTACCAACTCGCCCAATTGTCAGTGCTACTCAGCCATTGGCTCAGGTCTCATGAGCACGAAGGAGACTGGCTGGCACTTCGCGCTTGTGAGGCCTGAGCCAATGGCGACTGCCGAAGTGGACAGCTCTTACAGAACATCCCCCCCAGGTCATATACTGTGGGAAAAACAGCTGTTTCATAGGCTCCATGTTCTGTAGTCTTCCTGCAAGTTCATTTGCTATAATTCTAAGCATAATAAGAACATCATTTTGTCTTCTGTTACCAGGGCCCACTGATTGTGCACACCACAAAACAGTACTCAACTCAGGATGCCACAAGTTTTCATGTGTTTGGACGTGTAATGAGTGGCACGCTTCATGCCAATCAAGATGTGCGCATTCTTGGTGAGAATTATACATCCACAGATGAAGAGGACTCCCGTGTGTTAGCTGTCGGTAGACTCTGGGTCCATGAATCAAGGTACGGGTATACATTATTTTTGTGTCTTAGGGGTAGAACTTATCCTAATACAGTATAGACCACTTATAACGTAACCGCTTATAGTGCAGGACCGGATATAATACGGTCTTTTCAGACTCCCGTTAATTTTCCCATAGCACTCCATGTATACACGTATCGCTTATAGTGCAGCTGTGGGACACGAAATACCGGTTACAGTGCGGCTGCCTGGAAGTTCGGCAGTCAACCTAGACGGCAAAGGCTCCCCTCAAGCCACAAATACCGTATTTACTCGAATCTAACGCACACTTTTTTTCCAATAAAACAGGTCCAAAAATTGCGTGCACATTGGAATCGAGTACGACCCTAAAACTGCATTACCATATAGTCGTCGGCATTTCGAAATGGCCGTTTCGCACGCGTGTCAAGCCTAGCTACTCTCGAGCCTAGCTACCGTAACTTCCTCCATGTGCTGCAGTACACGTGTCTGTCTTCACATTCTCTGCGTCTGCTCTATCAGCATAAGTACCGAGTTCATCGTGATGCCGCATTTAAAAGGAAAGTGATCATGTGTGCGGAGACAGACGTAAATCGGGCCGCATCACGGGCGTTTGGAGAATCCGAAACTTGCGTTCGGGACTGGTGCAAACAGAAGGAGAGGATTTTCGCCAGCAACGCAATGCAATGTGGAACGGTTTCAGTGGACCGAAGCAGGAGGTAATCTGCAAAAATCCACTTCGGTGATATGATCACCTTGGCCCTATCTTGAAACCAATCTGCGACGGGAAAAGTCTGCCGCATGCTGTGTTTTCGCCGTTTACAGGTCGCGTTGAAGCGAGAGGCATGATAGCATGAAGGTCAATTCGCTTGCCGCACTTCGTCAATCGAACGTTTTGACAGTTTGTTTCCGCGGTCAACGATCGAAATGTGTTCATGTTTGCTTGTGCGTGTGTGACACTGGGCTTGTTAATTTATTTAGTAAGCAAATACGGAACCTAGAGCATGGTGACTGCGATGGCAGAAAATGCGCCTTGAGTGGCCATTATCGCAATAGTTTGGTTATATAGTATAGTCCACTTATAACGTAACCGCTTATAGTGCAGGACCGGATATAGTACGGTCTTTTCAGACTCCCGTAAATTTTCCCATAGCACTCCATGTACAGTATGGACCACTTATAACGTAACCGTTTATAGTGCAGAACTGGCTACAACGCGACCTTTTCCGACTCCCGTTTACCCTCCCATAGAACTCCATGTATACGCATACCGCTTACAGTGCAGCCGCATGAGACGAAATACCGGTTATAATGCGGCTTCCGCGGGAAAATCTCGCCGACAAGGGCGGCAGCGAGCACGCTTTGCAACAAGGTGCGTGCTGCCGGCCGGCATAGGCATTATTCAATGCAATCAAAATCTCGTTAATTTGGACTTATTTGGCCACACATCGGTTTATTCGGTCTACTTTCGGAGCTCGGTGAGCGAGGAGCGCCGCAAATGTGCAACGCAAAAGAGCAAGAACGGCGCTAGCGTCCAACCGAAACGAAGCGGTGGAGTCCGCATCGCCACAGCCATCAGTTGAAATCGTACGTGAATGACAGCAACGCCGGGACGCTTCGAGCCTATTTGTGTCTTTAAAGCCTGTATTCTTGTGTTTACCGCCGCGCATAACACCGCGTTGGCCGCGGGCTATGCGTTATAAGCGGTCTACACTGTATACGCATACCGTTTACAGTGCAGCTGCGTGAGACGAAATACCGGTTATAATGCGGCTTCCGCGGGAAAATCTCGCCAACAAGGGCAGTAGCGAGCACGCTTCTCAACGAGGTGCACCCACCGATGAGAGAGGAGGTCAACGAGGGTGATGCGGAGGAGGAGCATGAGACGTGGAGCGTGAGTCCAAGGGCGATAAAATCATTGCCGCGCGCCATATGTGCGAGTGAAAGCACGCGTCCCCCTCGCGCTTTCACGGAGAGGGAACGCACAGCGGAGAGAAAACGCGACTTCCATCGCGCGAAAGGCCGTGGGCGTATGGGAGGGAGGGGGGGGCGACGCTGCGCTGTAGCACCAAATGCGTATCTTGCAACCGAGCGCAAGGGGAACTGGCGACGCAATCTCCCATGCGAAAGGAGCAAAGCGGGAAGGCAGCGCGGGAGGGAGGGGGGGGGGGGGGCGGCTTCTCCACTGCCAACAAATGCGTTCGCACCTGTGCCGGCTGTCGGTGTTGTCGCACGCACCGTATCTTGAAAGCGATCTCCACACGGCTCTGACCTTTGTATGCGCTGTGCTTACGCCGCTCAGTTTCCGTTGAAACGATAGACCGCACGAACTTTCGCTCACTGCGGCGGCCGCGTTTCCCCGCGCCCGCATTTTGACAGTGGTTGTCTGCGGTCATCGAGTCTATTCATGTTTGCTTGTGCGGGTTGACACCACGCTTGTTAATTCAGTTAGTAAGCGAATGTGTCAAGTTTATGCAGCCGATAAAACTAATATTCCTACTCCTTATAGCTCTCAACTAATTTGCTATCGCAATTGATGCTTCGCCTTTCGGGCAAAACTGAGCCATTTTTAAAAATTTACTTTGTCTGCTTCATGCGAAGATCGTGGCTACTTGGACATTAACCTTTCAATGTTTGTAAATTTAAACGGATGCAAAACTCCCAGTCGCACGCTTCGATTGTCGGATACGCGCGGCTGCTTGGTCTACATGTTTTGCATACGTGCAGGGCCTGAGAATCGTTTTGGTTATAGTGTGGTACCGCTTATAGTGCAGATATTCACGACTCCGGTGACTTATGTTATAAGCGGTCTATACTGTAGTGCAGTACCGCTTATAGTGTGGATATTTGCGACTCCGGCGACTTACGTTATAAGTGGTCTACACTGTAACAGGCTTTGTAATATCACAAACGTTGGCAAGGTGTTACGAATACTTGTAGGCCTTGCGTGTATATTTTCTTCCTTAGAATGGCTTTGTAGCTATATATCATTTAAGGACCTTTAAAAAAGGGGGAACCCAAGTGTTCAAAACAATTTTTTCTCTGCAAATGTATGCAAGAGACTGCTTTAGGTTTCCACCCCCAAACATAAGATGTGTGCTCATAAAGCTGTAAGCATGTAGTTGCAGCCACTGTTCTTTCTTTCAATATTGGCCCATTTCCTTACCTGGTCACTTTTTTTTTTTTTTCATAACAAAGCTAAGCTTTTTTAATGTACAGCATTTACTCAATTCTAAGTCACCATCGGTTGTAACAGTCAACAGTTTCTCATGACTGGAAAATTAAAAGATGTTGCTCCCTCGGTGCTAGTAACATGCACTCTTTGACAACTGTTGTACAGAAATACACTATACTATCTGTGTGCACATCTCATGTACAAGTTGCTTGCCAGGTTTTTGCACAAGAATCGCGCATGTTGGTGTTGGTTAGGTGTTGTTTTTTTATATGTGGGCAATGCTCGTTTTTGTTTGGCAAGTTTAGGTAGTTCATTGGTGCCTTAAAAATGTAGTACAGTAGAACCCCGTTGATATGTTTTTCTAGGGACCGCAAAAAAAAAAATGTAACAGCCAGAAAAACGTAACTGTGAGGAAGGCCACCATTCGCCACAGCTATGTCAGGAACAGCTCTGAATGGCTGCCAGTACAGTTATGAGACGTCTCAGCGCTCGTACTGTGACCGAGGACGGTGCACTGCACGCATGTATATTTAAAACTGAGCCTCATTCTGTTTAGAGATCATTGTTCTGAGATGTTGGGTGCACTTCAAGTTATAAAGGAAAGTACTATGTTTGCAGCTTGACAGACACTGTGAGTGTATGTGCTTTCTGTTATTATACATGCATCCTTTCTGTATCTGGGCTAGGTACAAGGTTGAGGTGAACAGGGTTCCTGCTGGCAACTGGGTGCTCATGGAAGGCATCGACCAACCAGTGGTGAAGACCTCAACCATAGTAGACATTGGCATTCAGGAGGAGCTTTTCATCTTTCATCCCTTACGCTTCTGCACACATTCTGTCATCAAAATTGCCGTGGAGCCTGTGAACCCATCCGAGCTGCCGAAAATGCTGGACGGTTTACGGAAAGTCAACAAATCATATCCCCTTGTGAACACCAAGGTCAGTGAACATAGTGGCACTTTAAAACTTTCTTCTCTCCTGTTGGGACTTAGCACAAGCGTCATTATGTTGGTTTTAGTGTAACCTTTTAAAGGCCTTAGGCAAGCTCAGTTCGTTTCTGTCCTGAGCTACTTTTATGGCTTTTGGTGAACTGTGCCTTGTCAAGTTTATCTTGGAGCTGTTGTTAGTGCTTTCAGGAGTGGGACTCCTGCACCAATTGCGCCATTTAGATACAAACATAGATTCCTGTGCCAAACTGCGCCAAACACAGAAAATTGACCGAAATTGCACCACGCTGCACCAGAACGGCTTCAGCATGTGTGCTCCGGCAGTGGCCGCGAACAGCGAGCGGATTCGTTCTCCGAAAAAGAGTGCAGCCATTCACATTCCGCAGACCGTGTAACTGCGCTTCTCACAGTTTCTTGTGATTTTCGGGCTTATAAAGCTGGACTTTTCGGCGCTTCTGGCAAGTGGCCGGCGTGCGCGCGGCCACTTGCCAGTGGGGCAGGTGGCGCGGTTCTCCCTATCTGAGGCGCAAAACGAAGAAAAGTAGGCTGAGGGTGCTGCGAGCGAACTAGATATTAGGGAGGCGCGTGCAGCGCCGGTGGGCTGCCCTATCCCCAGGGCTGGTAAAACGTAAAACTAGTCCAATCTGTTTTTATGCCCATATGGGCATAAATGCTTTATTTTACAGTGCTTCAAAATTGAGTACTCTGTGAAGCAAGGTTCAGCATCAGATAAAGTTTTTCACCCATTCTTCCCCTGCTAAGGCAGGTCACAAAATCTGTGAAATTTTACGAAGCACAGAATTTCGCATAGAGCTTTGCTTGCACCATCTGTGCCCAAGGAACGCGATTTCAAAAATGCAGTCTTTGTGTGCTGACAAAGGGCTTCCATCTATGTATCAGAACTCAAAAACTGCAATAAACACGGCATTCGAGTGCTGACAAGACGCGCTCTGTTCGTCTAAATTGCTTTGAAATTCTGACTACAGTGAAACTTCTTTAGTTCAGGTTTCATGAGACGAAGAAAACTGTCTGAATTAACCGAATGTAGAACTATCGAGGGCATCAAGACAACAATACGCAAATGCTTACTACATTAACACGCTTTTATTTACTGAATGAATCAGTAAATCCTGTTTCTATTTTGCACAAGAGCAATCCAAAAGCTGCCATTCTTGTCATCTCATGACTGATTAGCGTTCGCAGCGACGAATGCCTCGCGACATCCTTCACAGTGCGGCTGCGGTGCACATGCATCAACACACTTTTATTTACTGAATGAATCAGCAAATCTCGTTTCTGTTTTGCACAAAAGCAGTGCGGAAGCTGCAATTCTCGTCATCTTGTGACTGATTAGTGCTCACAGCAGCAAAGGCCTCGCGACTGCCTTCTCATTCGAGCGAAGGGGAAGGGGAAAGTGCCTTCGCACCTTCGCATTCTTCTTTCGAGACGCACATTTCACTACTACACGCACATCCAGATTATTTTTTTCATCAGTGAGCTGGTCACCAACAGATAGTCCGTCCACCGCGATTTAGCCGGCGCTCTTCATCCTTCACAGGTTCCACCGTACATGTTTGTGACATTGTGCGGCAAGCCATTGCACTGAGTCAAAACGAAATTACTGTTTGCCGCAACCGCTGCAGACGAAACCATGGTTGCTATCAGTGCAATCATGGATGGCAACTGCACAGTTATGGAGGCACGCGGCCAACGCAGTGATGCGTGGCAGTAAAGACAAGAATAAAGGCTATAAAGGCACAAATAGGCACGAAGTGTTCCTCATATGATTTCCACTGGTGACTATGGTGATGCGGACTTTGCTGCTTCGTTTCTTTTGGACATTAGCACCGCTTTTGCTCTTTAGTGTCCCACATTTGTGGTGCTCTGTGCTGCGAGAGTTGTCGGAATTAACCGATGTGTGGCCCAATATGTCCGAATTAATTAGAGTTTCATTCCATTAACAATGCATGCACCTGCCAGCACCAGAGAACGAGTGTGAATTATCCAGTTTTGCAAATTAACGAGGGTCTAATTAACAAAGTTTTACATTATAGCCATGGACAAGCTGAGCTCGTTCGAAGCATGAGGTTAAATCAGTTTAGACATGAGAGACATTCTTTCAAAACTCAGTTCATATTTCTTTGGCAGAAAAATGATTATTATAGCATAGAAAATTAAGGCCTAACTTGCATTGGCTTTATAAATTTTATGGCAAAGCCATGGGGCTGAAGGCATCTCTGACGACATAGACTCCGTTGCAGTGACATGTTTTCTAAAGTTTTCACACCGAAGTCTCTGAAACTTGCCAGGCTGAACGTGGACTCTTGTGAGGTAATAAATTCGTTATTGATAAGAGTGAAATTAGGGGCCCAGCAGGCGCTCTCAAAATTCATGACATTATGAGGAGCTCGTGCACATATTTACAGGCCATGTCACCACCTGCCTTCTACTTGTACTTTTGTTCCTTCTTTGTCTTACCAAGCCAGCTTATCTTCATATTTCTTTTCCCTTTCAACTTGGACACACTTCTAAATTCGATAAACCATATGGTAACCCATAACCAGGCTATTAATGAAACTAATGGCATTAGATAGCACAGATTTGTGAGGTGTTGGCGTAACCAGAAGTAATTAGTATGAATCAGTTTTATTATAATTGTTCAGTGTTCTTTCTGCACTCCTTGAAAGCAAAGAAGCAGATGCGAGTGATAACATGCTTGTGCCAATTCTGCTCAAATTTCATTGACGGAGGTTTTTATGTTTATTCTAATTAATGAGATTTTGTTTTTAAACTTGAACGTGCCAATTGCAGGTGGAGGAATCGGGAGAACATGTCATCTTTGGAACAGGAGAACTGTATCTCGACTGTGTGATGCATGACTTGAGGAAGATGTATTCAGAAATTGGTATGACAGTGTGGTTCTCTACAGATCTTTTTTCATGCTATAGTATTAGGTAGTAGCAGCTCATGCATGTATTGATTTATTTAATCTATTTATTTTTAAGGGTGCAACAGACACAGCAGCAAAATGTTTTAGCGTGCCAATTTTGACATGTGCCTTAGCATATTAGCACTTTGTGTTCTGATCAAGCGGGTTTTGTGGCTAAGTTGTGAACCCATCACCTCATTCTTACTAGTGGAGCAAACAGTCATTGAGATACAGTGGCAGTATCATAATGGAAGGATCTTTTGTTTGCTCTAAATAAAGAAGCAGTTTTTCTTTTTTTTTGTTTTTTTTACATTATGGCAGCTTCGATGTGCAAGTTTAACACAAGCACTTTAGTTTCATGTTGTGCATATTTTCTCATTTATTCTTCGTGACTGTCATGACAAATCGCCTTTTCTTCTCATCGTTTGGACTTGCAGATATCAAGGTTGCTGACCCGGTAGTCTGCTTTTGTGAGACAGTTGTGGAAACTTCATCGTTGAAGTGTTTTGCAGAAACTCCCAACAAAAAGTGAGCTGGATTTATTCTTGTAAATTGAACTCTCCTGTCATTACTTATACTATTTACTGTAAACTCACTTTAAGAGAGAGTGTCATCTTCCGAATTCTTGAATATGTTAAACGGTTTTAGGTACCTTTAATTAGTTTCTTTCTGATAAATAGGCGGTGAACTTCCATTGAAGTAAGCGAATCTCTATGGCCTTTTCAAGATTGTTAGGAATCTACTGTCATCGCTTCAGTTGGTTTCGTATAGTTCATTGAAGCATACTGAATGCCCTCATGGAAACGAGAGTGAGCCACTTCCGCTGAAAATGTATATTGGCTGTGCAATTGTGGTGTGTTTGACAACAGGAGTTGATAGCGCTTCCAGTTGTTTGCACTAACTGCGGCTATGAAAACATTGTTAACGTCCAAATTATCCAGTTTGGCTGAGACTAAGGTGGTCGGATATTTCATAGCTAAGGTTGCAAATGAAGATATTGTATTGCTCTGATTTGAATATGATTGTTAGCACAAAGGTTACAAAAAGGAAGCAAAGTGCATAGATTTCAGTTAAACCTAGGTGTCTTGAACTGCTGTTTATGTAGGAAGAATGAAAAAAAAATTTTTTTTCAAATTGAAATATTTTTTTTATTCCCTTGTTAAAGCACAGCAGATGTGTACCTATGCCAATCTTGGCGGTCACACTCCTGCGCTAATTGTTCCAAACAAAAAGATAGACCAAAATTGCCCCTACCTGCGCCAGAACCAGTCTTGGAATTGGATGGCATCTTCCGCTTGCAACTGCACCGCCACCGTGACAAATCCTGCACAGCCTGACCAGCTCCGTGCCGTGCGTTTGTTAATCCTGCTCTTGCCATCTGAAACCCTAATTTCTTTGTAGCTGGTAGCGCTAGACAACAGTCACAAAATAACAGTAAACAATCGTTACCTCGAACTCTGGCATCTCGAAATATTGGTTAAGTCAAGCTTTTTTTATGGCCGTGATGTCAACTCATGTTTTTTACCGCTTATATTGACAAATTTTTGCACCGGATTCCGGATACCTTGAAATCTCGACTTGGGAAATACAAGGGAAAAAAGCAACGGGGCAGTGTCAGCAGCATCGCTGGCACTTGCTTTGTACCTGGCGGCAGGTCGCTAGCTGTGCCGTGCCGAGCTTTTCACTTATATTTTCCCCTTCGTTCTATATCTCACCGCTTGTGCACACTTGCTCGGCTGCTCTATGCCACTTTGCTGTGATCTCGGCCTCACGCAGAAACGGTCAGCAGGAGTCTAAGCTTTTTTTTTTTTTTTAAAGACGGGAGTCTTTCTTGGGCTACTTAAACACGAAAAACTTTGTCTGTCTGTCGCTCGATTCAACCGCCCAGCCAAAACCACCCATACTACTAACACTGGTGGGACAGGATCATACACATCAACATTATACAACGCAAAGGAAACCTCAAGCCTATTTGAGGCAAAATATATGTACATAACCGTGATCCGCGGCGTTCATTTAATTAAGAATACACATAGGACTGGCTTTTACGTTCGTAAATGAAAAATCAAAGCGTGAGAAATGGTGTCGAAGAGACGGTATGCGTTAAAAACAAGCCGACTGAAGCCTCGGCTCTGTAGCCGGCTGTGAGCCAACAGTAATCAAAGGTCCCAACAGATGGCGCGAGAGCAGGGCGAACACGGGAAATTTGGATTGAATTCAGCAAAACCTCCATTGCATCCATCATGGGAGGAATGAGAGGGGAGGGGTGGGAAGGGGGAAAAGAGAGGGTGTTACGTATCAGGGGCGGCAGAAGACTATCGTCTTTCGACGTCATTTGCAGCGAAGCGAGTAGATATGCGGCCAATTTTTTCTCTCCCTCTCAGGAGGACGCTATCACTGATGCATAAATGTGGTCACAGCTTATTAATAGGGAGCTTGAGCAAGATGATCGGCACTTTTGAGGAGGACTGGCGCTTTTGGGCCTACGTGGTGTTGCCCAAAAGAAGCCACCATGCAAGCTCACACCGTTTCAGCGAGATCGTCATGCTTGCTCAACGGGATGGCGAAAATGCCATGTCACTTGTTAGTTAATTCAGGTTTAATGGCACAAAAGCGACAAAGGCCATGCTGCGCCAACCACATGTCACTTGTGGTCGTCTGCTAAAAGCATGGCACTTTCGTTCTTCCACAGTTCAGTTTTGGTTTTCGAAGTTAAATTGGCTGGAAGTCATTATGATGCAGAAAGTAGCAGCGTCATCTTTTTGCATCTCTGGAAGCGATTATGCTCGGATGATTGGATTCAAATATTGCATTGCAATTATGATCAATCGTCTTTACTCCGTTCCAAGCACACTATCTTGGCACAGTGCCAGTAATGCCATTGCTCATAGACACCGACGTGTCCGTTGCCACTGCATTCGAAAGTGACCGAGATTATTACTGGCAGCATTTTGGAAAGGCTTCATGCTGTACCCTTTGCCCATTGCAGAGTAGCTGGCTTGTGTAACTAGCTTCATGGTATTTTCTGTGCCCTTCACTGTATTAAGAAATCTGTCTGTTGTTGTCATTCTAACAGTGACAATATAATGAACACGAGCATAACAAATTATTGGATATAATTAAGGAAGGCTAAAAGTTTTCTTTGCTGATATCAGCATGTAAGGAAAAAATGTTTTAAACAAGCACAAGAAATGAAGGTATTTTTGTGTCGAAGGCAGCTTTATTATAACAAGGTTTTGCTGTATTTACTGCATTGGTCAAAGTAAAACGAGCACTCACCTAAGATTGAAAGAAAGCAAACATGTAATATACGTTTCGGGGCTGCTGTGAGTCCCTTGTTCAGAATCACAATCTTTAATCAGTTTGATGATTGTGAACAAGCGCCCTTGAAACATCAATTATATGTTTATTTTCTTTCAACCTTAGGTGAGTGCTCACTTTATTTTGACCTTGCATCACACTCACTTGACAAGTTTTTGTTGAACATGGACAGTATTTCGTTTCATAAATAGCAGGCAGCACTGTGTAAGCAATGCAAGCAGTGCAGTCTTAGAAGTGTCACACCGCACGTTTCAAAGCGGAGTTGTTCTTGATCTGCAATGTTTTCTCCGAAACAACTACAGTCAACAACCGATTTTTCAGACACCCAATTTTTCGAACAGGCCCAATAATTCGGACGCCTTCGCGGCACCACCACGTACCCCATAGAGTCAATGTATAAGAACGTATGTAATTTCGGACGCAAAAAACCTTCGCCGTCCGACTTTCTGTACTTTTTTGAAATTAACAACGGGTCTGAAGGGGCATTAATCGTCGGCACCATCGCCGCCATTTTGATTATCTGGCCTCCTCGAACCGGCGCTTTTGCACGCAGATCCGCTGGAAGCCGTAGCCACCACTGTGGCAACGCTATGTCTAGCAACTTCGACGTTTGCTACCAAGCTTCTTTCTGTCTATTGCCATGTTTTTCATTGAAAGAACATGCCGCTGTTAGCAATGGCGTCGACTCAGCCTTTGTAATCCTCGCCAGTGTCCTGGAAGCTCGGAAAGCATGGCGCGTTGTATAATGCCGGTTCTTGAAAGGCAGCTTCGCCTCAATACAGCAGTGTGATGCAGTAAAGCATAAGCAAAGTATTGCGGTGAAGCATATTAAGAGTGGGAAGGGGAAATTTTTGCGGGACACCGTATCTATTCCTTAATTATACACGCATGCACCTGCCGTCTCCTATCACAGTATGAGCACCACTACGCCTAATAAGTGTACTGGCAGGCCTTCAGAGCTATTTCGGACGTGCCTGTGGCAACTTGAGCTCTTGGGGACAGTAAAAGACATGCATTCGATTTTTCGGACATTCTCGCGGCCTCTAAGGAGCCCGAAAAATCGGACGTTGACTGTACTTCATATATTACAACTACTACGACTTGCGGATGGATGTTTATGTCAAATGACATACCATATTTATTCAATTATTGGGCGGTCACGATTATAAGGTGAGGGTGCAGTTGCGGGACCCAAGAAAAAAAACCTCAAGTATGCCACTAGTATAAGGTGATATAGAGTAGCCGAATGATTATTCAGACTTGGTGGGGATTGCCCGAACTATTGAATTATTCATACAGCCAAAATGCAAAATGGCAACCATGAAATAGGGTGAAGAGAGCTTCAAACACGGATTGTGGGTTACATGCGAATGGCTGCCTTTAGGTGTGGCTTCAGAGCAATGCAAATTTCGCTTTATAGTGTGGCTTCATGGTATCGCAGCGTGCGCTGCTGTAAAGCCACACCTAAAGGCAAAATTGGCGTATAGGAGGGGCATGACTTCAAGGCTAAAGATTCTGGGAAAAAAACCTTGCCTTATATTCGAATAAATACGGTATTAGTACTTGCACATATTTGTGCTTCTAATAGGCAACATATTATGTTTTCATCGCGAAGGCAAGTGTTGCACTGTGAATGCTGGTCGCAGAAACATGTTACTCTCCTCGTTTGGTGGTAAATAGGTTCGGATCTCCGACGTCTTTTATGAAATAAATACGCGAGATTTCGTATTTCGGGATAAAAGTGCGAGACATCGAATAACATGGCGCGTACCTGATAATATGTGCGACGCACTACTTTTTGGTCGCAGATGCACACAGTGAGAGAAGTCTCTCTAGCCTTTGTAGTGTTGCCTGTTATGCATGAAACGGTATATATACCGAATTTACTCGTATAATGAATGCACTTTTTTTCCTGAAAATATGCGCAAAGTTGGGAGGTGCATTCATTATGGAGGGTAAAATTTTGAGAGATCTTTTTTCCGCGGCCACCTCTAAAAAAATTGCAGTTTCACCCTAAAGGCGAACCATCGATTGCGATAGCAAATGTGTAGACAGCTACACAAAGTAAGGATAATAGTTCTATCGGCCATATTAAACTTGAAAACATTTGCTAACTATGTAAATTAACAAGCATGGTGTCAGCGCTCACAGGCAAACATGAACACATCACACTCAATGACCACGAACACTCGCTGTCAAAATGTTGGCATGATGAAGCGCAGCAGCAACAGCGAGCGAAGTGACCTTTGTGCTGTGTATCGCTTCAATGCAGACTGAGTAGCGAGAATGGAGCATGCACGAAAGTATAAGCCGCCACTGCACTGTTAGACTCAGCCCCCAAAGCAGATCGCTTTCAAGATAAGGTGCACGTGGCCTCACCGTTCGCGCGACAGAATACGGCGCGTTTCCTCCCTCAAACGCAGGAGATTGAGGCCCAATCATAGGCGCCAACGGCAGAAATGCACCTGGAGTGTCCATATAATAAAAGTAGGAGACACACGGTACGATTCGGCATTCGATTCGGCGTCTGATACGGTATCCGAAACAATCGTACCCGCCGGACACCATATCAGACGCCGAATCGTACCGTGTCTCTCCTACTTCACGGCAGCAAGTTCAGGGTGCGTTCAATGCGAGGAAAAGAAGAAACACACTTCCTAATTGGAAAAGGGGGAGGGGTGCGTTCATTACGCGAGTAAATACGGTATTTACTGTAGTATGTGCTTCGGTGTTTATCATTTGTCTTGGCAGGAACAAAATCACCATGATTGCTGAGCCGCTGGAAAAGGGCCTGGCAGAGGACATTGAGAATGAGGTGGTGCAGATCACATGGAACCGGAAGCGCTTAGGAGAATTTTTCCAGACCAAGTATGACTGGGATCTGCTTGCAGCTCGTTCCATCTGGGCATTTGGACCTGATGCTACAGGCCCCAATATTCTTGTGGATGACACCTTGCCCTCTGAGGTAACTTGAGTCTTTGCATTTGTCTTGACACAGTTTTCAAATTTGCTCATTTTGCAGTCATTAAGCATCTGAAGTCTAGTAGTGTTACAGCAAGGTGCTTTTCAACCAGCTGTCTGCTATGGTACTTGAGCAATTTTAATGCAGTTGCCGACTGATAATTCGGACATGCTTGATTATTCAGGCAGCTTCATGGCACCACCACTGGCCCAATAAACTTTATGCATAAGAACGACCGAAATTTCTCGCGTCTAACAGCATGCAATTCAATAAATCGGGCTCTGCCTTCATGACTGCTTGCTAATTTGGCCAACGAGTCAAGCAGAAATAGCATTGCAGTCGAACCAACTTATAACAATGTTCAAATGCCAGTAAAATTTCATTGTTATAACCGGGTTGCACTCTAAAAAAAAAAAAAACTAAGGGTAGACAGACATCAAAACCTTTTAAATTAAACAGAAAGAACTACAGTCAAGCCTACTTACAACATTACCGGTTTTAACAATACAGTAAAACATTGTTGATACGATCCCATTTCGTGTGATTTCCCGGCATCGTCGTTCGGGATCGAAAACACTAAAATGACCCAATACAGTCACGCATCTTTTTTACCAGTTAATACATTCCTGTAAAACCTGATTTTTATCATAATTAACTAGATATGTGGGACTTTTGATCCTGTAAACGAGTCCTTTGTGCTCCTTTGTCTGCATTTCAGTTTGTTATGTGCAGTTGTTCACATTTTGGACTAGAACACACTATAGAAAGAAGCGAGTAATACTAAGAGGTTCAAGGTACCGAGAAAAATACAGTAATCCCTCGTTATAATGAAGTGAGTGAGACAGCGAAAACATTCAAAGCCGTAATTTGGTAAAAGTGACTACTCCCTAAAAGCTAAGAAAGTAGAGCTGAAATAGCACAATCCGCTGAAGTTTAATACGGGTTTCACACGGCGAATTTTCTATCATCTCGATTGTATTCGAAATCAATTGCACGAAAGAATAAAGTAAGTGTGCATCTTGGTATCACTTTTCTGGGCAAACATTATTCCCTTGCGTGTTGATTTGACATGTATAGTAATCGTTTATCTCTTCATTTCCAACACTATAGTGTGTGCTGTGCTGCTTTCCTTTTCCAGGTTGACAAAGGGCTTCTCAGTATGGTGAAAGACAGCATTGTCCAAGGTTTTCAGTGGGCCACGCGAGAAGGACCTCTTTGTGAAGAACGTAAGACATTACTGTCTTCTCATATTGTTATTTGCTCCCTCCAAAGTGAGAAAGTAATAAATGTCATGTGGTACCTGGTGCATCATTGTACTGCATACAACATCTATGATTTCCTTGGAAACATCAAAGCATCGAGGTCAGCTTCAGGAGCTTTGCCATTAGTTAAAAAAAAAAAATTTTCTTATACAGTGCTGGCCATCTTAGAGATTTTCCACTAGATCTAATGGATTTTAGGCTTTCTTTTTTGCTTAGTGTGCCAAAGTATTACAATATGTGTGGCCTTTGACTTTCCATCAGCAACTCTGCTTTCAAGATCAGAGACATTATTTTGCTCCCAGCATTTCTCTAAGGTGTTCCAGTTGACATGACTGTATTTCCGGAGTGCTAGCAACCTGCACTGTGCTGATTTGCTGACACTTTAATCACAGCCATCCGTAACTGCAAGTTCAAGATCTTGGATGCTGTAATAGCAAATGAGCCCATTCATCGTGGAGGTGGCCAGATCATCCCAACGGCTCGACGTGTGGCATATTCTGCATTCCTGATGGCTACTCCGCGACTCATGGAGCCGTACTACTTTGTGGAAGTGCAAGCCCCTGCTGACTGCGTCTCCGCTGTCTACACAGTGCTTGCTAGGAGGAGGTTGGTGCCCATGTTTGGTTGCTGCATTCACTAAATTGCATTGCGTTTTCCTCTACTTTTTGTTGTAAGTTTCTTTTGTGGTTAAAAAAAAAAAAAAAACAGGATCGCAGAAGATGGAGACTTCAAATGATCAACACTGTCCAAACAAGGGATGTTACTGGCGATAACATTTCGACTATTGGATTTGTCTGTGAAAACCCGGACAGAGATAAGTCTCCTTGTCGAAACGTTGGCTTCAGGGGCATCTCTTGTTCAACCGCTTTGATCTTTTGTGGCTGGTGTTAGGCTTTCATATAGAGCTGGGCAGAAATTGTGGAACCTAATTGGGTTTCGATTCTGCACCATGTCTTCATGCCAGGCATGTTGGCACATTTTAAGTGCGAAGCACTTTAGGGGCCTGGGCTGTCGTTATCTAATGTGATGTCATGTCATCGTGGTCACACACAAAAATAAGATCTGCCGAAAACTCGCGTCTCGTTCATTGGGATATAACCAAAATTGGCATGGAAGGGTACGAATGTATGACTAACATGACTGATAGGTTGTGACATCAATAACATCACATGCTTGTCAGTTACGTCACGATTAACTATAATAAAATCATGTAAGTAGTAATCCTTCGGCGTTAAGTGATGGCCGTAAATGCATAGATCCTGGTGCCGATCAGACATCGACAGTCTGATGCACTGCAGCCACTTCACTCGCCTGTTGCCTTGCAGAGGGACACGATGATGCTGCTTGACATGTCGCCAATCGCTAGATTTGAAAAGAAACTTCTAGACCAACACTGATTACGCAGCTCAGGTGAACACGGAGCACTTTTTAACTCGGACAACACTTGCTGTGTGCCGGAAGTGCTTGAGTGTAGCTATAAATTCTCGTTGGGTATTCTCTTTCTGTTAGCTTTATTTATAGAAACAAATTACCAACATTGCAACTATTATGAACATTTGTTCACCACAATTTAAGTTGGAAAAATTATCGGTGACGCAATGTAGGTAGCCAATCGGATAGTTCGTCCAACTGATCTCACCCTCGCCAGCTACTTAGATTGGAATAGGGCGTCTAAATACCCAGGGAAGTGCCACTGCAATCGGAAGCAATGCACATTTTTAAATCCTTATAGTAAGTTACACGCTTTATGCAGAACCCTTAAATGTATCACTTAATGATCAAAAGGACCTACTCTAACACTCAGTATGCTTGTACAAGGTCATTTCAGGGTCCCTTTAATACATAGTGTAGTTCTTTTACTGAATTCTTTGATATCTTTCCTCTTTTGTTGACAGTTATGAACTTTGTCTTGACGTATATAGAGCACGTTGTCAATGTTTGTTTCTGGCTTGCAGAGGTCACGTCACACAGGATGCACCTGTCCCTGGGTCCCCACTGTACACGATCAAGGCTTTCATTCCAGCCATCGACTCATTTGGGTTTGAAACTGACCTCCGGACCCACACCCAAGGCCAAGCCTTCTGCCTGTCGATGTTTCACCACTGGCAGGTGAGAGAGCACTTCATCTCTTTAACATTTGCTTGTAGTCAGCTTAACAGTAAAGTAACTGTTCAAAGTGAGCAGCATTTAAGACATTTGTGTTATGCATGCTTTATGTGATGTCACTGTGGAAATATGACTTCAAATGCCGCCTGACTGGCTTGTGCAAGGGCACAGTGTCCTTCACTGTTGCCTGCATGTAGCCATAGATACCCTCCACTGACAAGCTCTTCAGAAATGGTTCTCGAGTGGCCACACAGCTCTGAAACGCTCCTCACAGCATTTGACTTGTTAAGCTGCATGTGGTTACTACCATATACAGTGCAACCTTGATTATATGTCCCCCGGTCATGCAACAGCACACATTTTACGACGAATTGGTTTGGTCTCAGCAACCCCCCCCTAGAAATAATGTATTAAAAACCTCGATTATACAACTCCACCTCGTACAACGCCTCTCTGGTACTGTTGGAGGGGCAAGAAAAAAAAGAAGGTCCTAAGCAGACACAGGCTGGCACGTGAGCACACTGCAGCCGCCTGATAATGGGTATGCAATACCGGTATTTGCCCGAATGTAAGGTGACCGCGATTGTAACGCGAGGGGCGACTTTCCAGTCATGCAAAACAAAAATAAAACCACGAAAGTAACACGATATGAGCGGGAAAAGAAATGGTACCTTTATTCAAGGAATTGCAATTTGGAAACTAGTTCTCTTCACTCATCATCGTTGTCTGAAGAGACGGAGCTTTCCTTGGGCGGTATTCTCATGCGATCACTTTCGTAGGTAGTTTCATTTTCGCGAAATTTCGAATGACTCGGCAGTCAAAGTGTCCCTGACAAGTGTTTCTGGCGCTGTCCTAAGCTCGCTATCAGTGCGAAGATAGCTGTCAGCTGTTCACTTTGAGATCTTCATTGCCATGACGAGCCGAGTCCCGCGAAAGCAAAACTACAGTTAAACCTGGATATAACGAAATTGACAAATTCCTGAAAAACTTCGTTATAAAGAGGATTTCGTTATATGCAGGTTTGGCCCAAAAATTTGAAAAAGAAACGCTTACCGTATTTACTCGATTCTTACCGCTTACCAATGGCGTCGTGTAGTGTCACCTAGTGTCAGGTTAGTGAAGTGAAGCGCAGAGACACTTGCGCAGTAACCAAAGAGTGGCGCTGCCAGCGCGTAAAAAAATTTTTTTTTTAATTTTAATTTTTTCTCCTTCGGCAACATCTACTAGAAAAGGAGAGTGCTGGCTTGGCGGGCTAGGCCAGCTTCAGGAAGCGGCGGGATCAGGTTTGAATGAAGGGGGGGGGGAAAGGTCACACCCGCGGTGGCAAGATCGCCGGGTCGAGGGATGCAGGCCCGCCTCTCGCATGCACGCACACATACGCTCACTCTCGCCTCGCAGTCGCCGTGAATTGGAGCGCACCAAGCGTGACGCCGCCGCTTCGCATTCCGTCGCGGCGGAGAAGGTGCTTCCGGTTGCTGCTCGTGCAAAAATGACAAAATTTGGGTGGAATCTCTAGGTTGTCGGCGGGGAAAATTCGTTATTTCGAGGGGGTCTCCCGCTGCCACTTCGTTACGTAGAGATCTCAAATACATGTGCTTCTATGGAGTAACAGCGGGGAATAGAAAAACTTTGTTATATCCAGGAATTCGTTATATGGAGGTTCGTTATACCGTATTTACTCGAATCTAGGCCAACTCCGATTCTAAGCCGACCCCCCAAAAGTTCGATGCCAGAAAAAAAAAAACTTACCTCGAATGTAGGCCGAACGAAAAAGTGAGGACAGCATTCGCAAAATGAAACAGCATTTATTAAATATGAACATGCCGAGCTCATTCTATGTCACCATCGCTGCTAGCCTTGTCGCTATCTGCCTTACTGCTGACATCTTCAAACAGTGCACTATATTCAGTACTATCAAGCGCATTAGAGATGCTGCACTTTTTGAAGGAGCGCACTATCAATGTACCGGGTAAGTGCCATCCTCGTTGTGGCACACGCATAAAGCATCTCCCCTGGCCACCTCCAACGACACACGTTTATCTTATCGATGTTGAAGTTCCGCCCGGCTTGAACATTTGACGATGCCTCTATGGCTAGCACAACTACCGTATTTACTCGATTCTCACACGCCTTCGATTGTAACGCACGCCCGTTTTCTATGAGGAAAAAAAAAAGTCCTTTACAGTGCCACGCATTTCATGCTTTCAAACAGAAATACAACTTTCTGTCATTTGGAAAAACGGATTTCCTCCTGATGCACTGAAGTTGCGATGAATAAAAAAAGTCACAGTTTCGCCCGAAAGGCGATGCATCGAATGCGATAGCAAATTAGTGAACCGCCATACGAAGTAAGGATTGCACTTTTATCGGCCGTATAAAGTTGCAAACATGAACACATCTCGCTCGTTGCCCGCTGAAACGAACTGTCAAAATGCTGGAGACAAAGCGCGCGTTCGTGCTAGCATGCCTCTCACTTCAACGCGGCAAAAATACGGCACGCGGCGGACTTTCCCCATCGCAGATTGCTTTCAAGATAGGGCCAAGGCGATCGTATCGCCGAAGTGGATCGTCGCAGATTACGTCCTGCTTCAGTCCACTGAAACCGTTCTGCATTGCTTTGCTGGCGAAAATACTCTCCTTCTGTTTGCACCAGTCCCGCTCACAAGTTTTGGATTCTCCGATCGCCCGTGATGCGACCCGATTTCCATCCGGCTCCGCTCACATGATCACTTTCCTTTTAAATGCGGCATCATGATGAACTCGGTACTTCATGCTGATAGAGCAGATGCCGAGAACGTGAAGACAGATGGTAGACTATTGCCTAAGCACATGTACTGCAGCACACGGAGGAAGCTACGGCATGCTACAGGTAGCTAGGCTAGAGAGTAGCTAGGCTCGACGCGCGTGTCAGGTGGCCATTTTGAAATGCCAACGCAGATTTCGGGTCATGTTAAAAGTGCGCGTTAGATTCGAGTAAATACGGTATTCGTTAGAAAGCGGCACTATAGTGGCACCTGTTTGGTGCCATTACGATAACGCCACACTGCGCGCCAATGCTGCACCATACCCATATTACAGATATGACGCAGGTCAAAATGGCGACGTCCCTCGTGTACTTCAGTTGGCTACTGGCGTGGCTAGTAGCGGCTGCGATACTGACTGGCGCGTTTTTTAAAATCCTTGAATCTAAGCCGACCCTATAGTTTCGTATATGATTATTTGAAAAAAACTATCAGCCTAGATTCGAATAAATACGGTAAGCAGGTTTAACAGTATATCCAAAAGTGACCGCTCGAGAATCAAGTCATCTTCCGTGCTGTCGAGCTTGTTCGAGACTTAAGTACTGTAGTAGCAGAGTCACACGATAGATAAAGCATTGATAGCGATAACAAAGTATTCGACAGTTACGTGAACGTTCATAGTTTTATCGGCTGCATAAATTGCAGTAAACATTTGCTTACTGATTAAATTAACAAGCATGGTGTCACGCATGCACAAGCAAGCATGAACAGACCTCACGCGATGACCGTGAACACTCACTGCCACAATGCTGGCGTGATGAAGAGCGTAGGCAGAGAGGAGTGAACGCTTTGTCTACCTCCCGCTTCAACGCATCTCCGCAACTTGAGATACACAACTTCCAGCACCTCCAGCACTAGGCATGTTGGAAGGCTGTGCACATGAAGCCACTAGCCGTCCTGGCCAGCCCAACCTTGCACCTGCTGCAGATTACTTCCAATGTAAGGCGCGTGGCCATGTGCACGCAGCCACGACAGCCATGCGCTGCACCAGCCAGGCTAGAGGAGAAGACTACCCTTGTGCGCATGGAAAGACGGTGTGCATCAAGTCACCATCCTTGTCGGTTCACCCTCGCACTCACAGCATACGATGTGTGAGGCACAATAGAATTTCATTGCACTTAGACTTAATACGAAACATGACTGCGAGAGGATCGTGCATTTAGTACTATAGTACCACTGTTCATGTTTATCACTGTTATCGCCACAAATGGCAGGGACAATTGGCCTAAACAAAAATAAACAGTCGGACGCTGACACTACGCACGCTTCGAATACAGAACTATAGGTGATGTAGAATGCGTCGATGCGAATGCGTGATATGTATGCTGCATGTACATTGCAATTGCCATTTATGATCTTCGTAATCAGGCAGTATGCGACGTGAGATTTCAGACATGACCAGCTGAATTCACTGCTGCCAGCGAGGATGCTACTCCACTTCGGTGGCAGCTCTCTGTTGCACGGCACGCGATACTTATGGCAAAATATTGCCATATGTATTTGATCAAGATGATCAAACCACATTTTTGAAGTAAATTTATAGCAATTAAGTCAGTCCTTTAAGTTTCTTAAGGAGTCAAATCTATGTCAAGCAAAGCTTTATGGGGGCCGATCAGTAATGCCACTTTTACTTATGCTCTTTTCAGATTGTGCCTGGTGATCCCTTGGACAAAAGCATTGTAATCCGTCCCCTTGAGCCGCAGCCAGCCCCTCACCTTGCAAGAGAGTTCATGATCAAGACACGCAGGAGGAAGGTACGTGTTGCCTTGCACCTGTTTCAGTGCTCTGTGACTTGTCATTATAAGTGTCTGTCCCAGCAAAATTACAGAAATGCACAGACAGGAATACTGAACAAGATAAAACCAATTCTCAAAGTGGTTGACATAGATTTTGGTTCCTGTATCAGGACACCAATGCCATCACCATTAAAATAAGCTCAATTGTATTTCTGACATAGCAGCACAAATATGCACTACACATTTTTGTATTTACTCGCGTAATGAACGCACTCGCTTAATGAACACTCTCCTAACTTTAGTCGTGAAATTTTGGATTTTTCTTTCTCCTGCGTAATAAATGCACCCTGAATTTGCTGCTGTGAAGTAGAAGAGACACGGTATGATTCGGCTCTACCCGCATTCAAGGGAGGAAAGGGGGGAAGAAACGTGCCGTATTTTGTCGCGCGCATGGCGCCGGGAGAAGGGGAGGGAGGGCGGCACAGCAACTGCGCATTATCTTGAAAGTGCTTTACATCGGGGGCTGAGTCTAGGTGCGACGGCGGCTTATACCTTTGTGCGTGCTCCGTTATCGCCGCTCAGTTCGCATTGAAGCGACAAACGGCACGAAGGTCACTTCGCTCGTTGTTGCTGCCGCACTTTCTCACGCCAGCGTCTTGACAGCGAGTGTCCGCAGTCATCGAGTGTGATGTGTTCATGCTTGCCTGTGCGCGCTGCCACCATGCCAGTTAAATTACTTTGCAAATTTATAAGGCCAATAACACTACTATCCTTACTTCGTACAGCTGTCTACGCATTTGCTATCACAATCGATGGTTTGCCTTTCGGGCGAAACTGCGACTTTTTTTAGAGGTGGCCACGGAAAAAAAATTGCTCAAAATTTTCCCCATAATAAACACACCCCAAATTTGCGCATATTTTTCGGGAAAAAAAGTGCATTCATTATGCAAGTAAATACGGTACTGTGATTGGTCTAAAGTTCTGTCAGTGCTTGCTCAAGTACAGTCGAACCCACTTATAACGATATCATTTTTATCGATATATCGGTTACAACAATGAGAAGCTGCTGCACCGTCAACTTTAATATGTTTTCTATAGTGAAATAACCCGCTTACTACAATGCCCCCATGCCGCATTATCCATTATAACGATGAAGTCTCGCTACTGAGTGTCCATGCCGAAATGTAATGGAATGCGAAATCCTTGAAAGGAAAAAGAGAAATTCAAGCCGCTGCACGCTGCCGCACACTGTTTTCCAGCCTTCTCCGTACCGTCAGCTTCATGCGCCTCTCCCCTGTCACCCTTCCACCCATTCGAACATGAATGGGCTACGCCCATAGCTTTGCGCCACGCCACCCTCCGAAACACAAATGGACTGCGCCAACTAAGCACTGATAGTGCTGGGTGCTGCTTCCAGATTGCTTGCAGGCCCTTCATTCTGCACAGTTCTGCCTACGAATTAAGCCGCTCGTGCTCGTCTTTGTTGGTTGCATCGAATTCGTTCCTAGCCACGTGGTTTCTCAGCCTCGTTTGAGTCACCGCCAAAATGGAACATGGCTGATCCGCCCGCTGATCATCAGCAATGCACCACGTTGCTGGTGAAAAGAAAGCGCACCGACATACATTTTGAAATGAAGTGCTTCTAACTGATGAGGCGGTCGTCGCGAGCGTGCTTGCATCGGAAAAATGACGAGCACAGTGATGACAACGACGGCAGCAATGACGTGGTAGGGCAGGCTGCCTCAACTTTGTCCTCGCAAGAGGCCCTGCAGATGATTCAGTCCCTCTGGGGCTTCGTTTTCACGAGGGACCTTCCGCTGCACTACATGGAGCACCTTGATGCCTCGGAGAAGGATGTCTGCAAGCTTTGCGTAAAGCAAGCAAAGCTGACGGACATAGGGTTTTCTCATGCAAGTCAGTAAGAAGTACGCGGCGGAATGTTTGTGGCGATCTCGCTCCAGCGTTTCTTATGGATTTCTCAAGCTGAGGGGCTGCCGCGGCAACCTTCTCGCATTTTTTAAAAGGCCCTTTTTGAGGCTACTAAAGTGATGCCTTGGCGGAGCTCGCATGTCACTTGCCGCTCGTGTCCCCGCTTTGCAATTGTTATAGCAGTGCCATTCTTGAATGCCGACTGCAGCGGCTTGTTACACGCAATTGGAGCGTGCAGGAAGCAGAGTCAAACAGTTAAACGAGTCAACATAATCGGCAGCCGGATGGAAAATGGTGGTGGGGAAGGGCACTGGCCTCCCTGCCGTAATAGTTTCTCACAAAAGCTCTGCCATCCTCCTATTTCTTTTTTTTTTTTCTTTTTTTTTCATGCAACCCAGTTATAACAATTATCGGTTACATTAATGGACTTTTTGTGTCACTTGATTATTGTTATAAGTGGGTTTGACTGTACTGGGTGTTGCTAAAAAAAATGTTGATTTTGATGCAGTTGAACAGTGGTGCCATCTGGAACTGCTACAGTCAAAGGTGCATTTCCCCATACCAGTGCCAGATGGTGCCACCAAATGATCTGTGGTGTCACCACAGATAACACACTTCAGCTTTATTGGCAATGACATTAAACAGTACACACTGCAAAATGCTACCTCCGTGAAAAATTTGATCAGGAACCAGCCATCAGTTTATCCGAAAGAGTCGTGTACACCTGGCGACACTTAGTATGTAGAATCATATACAGTGGGACCTCGTTAATACGATCTTCACGGGAACCGGAAAATAAAACATATCATCCGAAAATCATATCATCCTAAGTATTATCCAACCAAATCGTTCTATTGGGAAAAGAAAAAAAACGTATCATCCCGAAAAATGTATTACGCAGAATCGTATCAACAAGGTTCCACTGTATTTGAGGGTTTCCAGGCTTGCTTCTTTAATGCATGTTCATACTCCAGTGTGTACTTCTTTATTCTGAAATATGTGCACCAAACTCCTTGGGTCTTCTTCTACAGGGACTGAGTGAGGATGTCAGCATCAACAAGTTCTTCGACGACCCTATGTTGCTGGAGCTTGCACGACAGGATGTCATGCTGTCGTACCCATTGTAAACTACCAGAATCCTATGTGTACAGTTTCCTTTTCTCATCTGTTTTACAGAATAAATGCATCATTTTTCCATGTTTTGTATGTGTCACCTGACCCTCAATGCTGAAATAATTTGTCTTTGGTCAACAGTGCATAATGATACTTTTAACAGCAGTGCTATGAATGAGCGGTCATCATAATTGAAGATTTTAATGATGGACTGGTGTTAATACAGCACCAAACTCCAAGCACATTTTTCAACAGTTTATGGTGCTTTATGGTGTTATCATATGTACATTTCTCTTTGTGATCGTGTACCTGGCACAATTGCTGTAGTCAACATTTTTTTTTTTTTTTTGCCAATCCTACAGGTCAAAATGAAATGTTTTGGAATGCTTACATTGGCACTTTCCTGTTCGCAAACAAAAGCAGTCTGAACTGTTGAATTTCTCAAAGGCTTGCACCTGCTCTTGCACCCTCTTCGGTGATGCTGCCAACATGGGTGTGCGCCTTCACAGGAGCTCTTTTTAACCCCTTAACTGCTGATGTCGAATTAACTCATCATGACAAAGGTTGCACTACCTTCTAATTTTGACACATATTATACACCATGTCTCTTAATATATATATTTTTTTTCGAACACGAACAGTAAAAGCATTATAGGCTTTCCTGGTATGATACTTTTGGAAACAAATGGCAACATAAATGTGGATTTTTAAAGCACTTTTCATCATATATTCAAAAATATTTTATGGCAGTTAAGGGGTTTAGCAGCACCAGCTGCTCCTCTCACCCGACTGGAAAGTACTACAGTCGAACCTAGATATATTGAATTTGAAGGGGATCACAAAAAAGTTTGATATATAGGTAATTCGATATATAAGATAGAAATTTTATACAAAAATGTTCCAGGGGATTTTACTGTTGTTCGTTATACACAATTATTCGTTAAATGTGGGTTCGATATATCCAGGTTCGACTGTGTATCTTTACAAGATGTGTTCTCGGGTAGTAAGTAAGTTCATAATATGGGGTAAATAAAAATAGTGCAATAAAAGAAAAGACATAGACGGTACAGCACAAGCGCTCGTTGTGCTGTTCCCTGTGTTTTCCGTGTCTTTATTGCAGCCTTTTAATTGTTTTCTCACCATTTCTCTTGGCTTCTAGAACTTGCCAGTAAAGGGAGAAAAAATGTCACAGTTTCGCCCTAAGGGCGAAGCAATGAATGCGATAGCAACACAGCAATGTCATACGAAGTAAGGTGAGCGGCTTTGGTAGCAATATGAATTGTAGTAAACATGAGCTGATTAAGTAAGCAGGTGTGCTGCGGCGTAAGTAGACCGACATGAAGAGAGACTCGATGACCATGAGAAGGCGCATGTGAAACGGTGGTGTTGATGAGAAGCGCTTCCCGTGGGCAGCGCGTGCGAAGGGACACACCTGTAGCGCTGCACTGCCGATCCGGGCAGCATTGCGTGTGTAGCGTGCGTTGGAAAATGTGGCCCGACTATTACGAACTGAATGAACAAGCGTGGTGTGAGCGCGCACAAACACGAAGAGATCACACTGAATGACAGCAGACAACGACTGTCAAAACGCTGGCAGCAAGCATACGCCGCAGCGGGCGAAGGTGCGGTCTATCGCTTCAACGGAAACTGAGCGGCGAATGCACTTAAAGGTCAGAGCCGTGTGGAGATAAGAGACGGTGCGAGCGAGCGACGAGCGCGTTTGTTGGCAGAGAAGTGCGCCCCCCCCCCCCCCCCCCTTGCTCCCTCCGGCGCTGGCTTCCTGCTTCCTTGCTTGCGCGTGGGAGATTGAGTGCGTTCGCTCTCCGTGATAGCGCGCGTCTCCGCACGCTTCCTCTCGGGCATACGGCGCGCGGCGAAGATTTTATCTATAGGGAACCTCACGGCGACGGCGACGACGACGCCGACGGCAGAAATCCGGTTCAAGTGTCCATATAATTGCTATTGCAATAAAATAAAATTCAGAGCCCTTCCCCTGTCAAGAAAATGGGGTAAGCGAAGCTGACCTTTGGCCACAACATCGCGCTCCGGCAACTTGGGGTCCGCGGCTCTTCGCTGATGTTTCGCCTGGGCTTCGGAAGCCCTCACGCTAGAATCGGACAAGCTTCGCTTAGCCCCATTTTCTCGACAGGGGAAGGGTTGGTGATTTTGTCTCTTGGGGTCCCACGTGTGACAAGGGTAGTTCAAGGGCTCGTTACAGGTCCCCGAGCCCACAGGGGTATGTGTCATTGAGCTTGGACCTTTTCTGCACAATCACCAGGATCGGCCCACTTTTCAGCGTGACACCACCTCCAGCACCGCCACCGACCCTTGTGAGGCAACACAAGCTTCGCTTGAAAAAAGCAGCGTGATTGAGGGGCTCAGTTAAATGTCTACTGCAAAACTCTTTACAGCAATAGCTTTCTTTGGGTACTGCCCCGGAGTTTTGCAGTCATTCCGGCCTGTGAGAGGTTGGAGGAGAGAAGGAGTAGAGGTTAGGGAGAGTGTAACGCAGTGAGAGAAAGGAGGGATGTGAGTGTGGAGAGGGTAGCAAGGGTGGAGAAATCTGCACCGGGATTGACTGGCCTGTGTGATGATGTCACCAGGAGAAGGCCACCGCCACTGTGGAGCTACTACGCGCGATGTCAGCTGTGGCATGAGCGCTGGCGCCACATGGCTGCAGTGGAATTTTCTCAGCTGTTGGTGACAGCTTCGGGATTTGTTGCCGCGTGTCCTGGTGTAACTGTTAGAAAATTCCTGTGCATCTCTTCCACTTATGTTGTGATGATGTCATGCCAGCCGTGGTGCAAGCGTTGGCGCCGCTCGAATGCAGTGGAATTTCCTGAGTTGGTGATACAGACGTCGCATCCACCAGCTGTCTGGGCACTCATTCAGCGCTCCACTTAACCTTCTGAAAGCGCGCGCCCCTCGCGCGCTTTCACTCGCACATACAGCATAGGGCGCGCGACGATGATTTCATCGCCATTGACGTCATACGGAACCTCACGGCGACGACGACGCCGATGGCAGAAATCCGCTTTGAGTGTCCATATAATTGCTATCGCAATAAAAACGGGGCATCTTGCACTTGTGGCGCAAGGCTAAAGACACAGCGGAGCTGATCGGTTCCTAGTTGGTCCTGGCTATACGAAGTGATGCTAAGTTATACGAGCGTATAAGCATTTCCTCGTGGTCCGTGGCATCGGGGAACGCCTCGCGAAGCACTTGCAGTCCGAGAACACGTAGGGGAAGTGGGGCGAAAGCTATGCACGGTGTACAGACGGTGCGCAGCAGACGACACGCCGGGATGACGTCACGGCGCATGCGCAGTAGCGCGCAGCTGGTGGGAGCTTGGCAGAGGCGCCTGCTGCAGTCACGGACACCGCGAGCGTTCGGCGGTAATGCGGGTAAACGGAGAAGCGCGGATGACGTCGGCAGCACCTCTGCGCGTTGCCTCGTTGGTGCTGCTACAATTTGTTCCTCTCACTCTTGCTCTCATTTTCTCTTTCTCTCTCCCGAGCATAGCGCTCGACGCTCCACGAGGTGATTGCTTCTCTCTCCCGAGCATAGCGCGCGACGCGCGCACTCTCTCTCGCTCTCATTTTCTCTTTCCTCTCCTGAGCATAGCGCGCGACGCTCCGCGAGGTGGTTGCTAGGCAACGCAGTGGCAGGCGGCACGCATTACGGCCGGCTTAAACAGCTCCGCTGTTACAAAAATCGCCGCATATCCACGAAGTGAATCATGATGAGTGGGGCGAAGCAGTGCGGTGCGTGATATGTTACTAAGTTTGCTTCGCGTAACGCCGTTCCTCTTTTTTTTTAATCGTGCTGTGTGATAGCTGGGACACCCTGTATATGCGGTGTGTGATATGCGGCTGCATTGCAGGGACCTTGCCGGCTACCAAGGTATCTTTGCACGTCGAGCAAACCACGTACTCACTGTGATAACCACCGGAGAAGTCTTGCTGCAGCACTGTGACGGCGTTGACTCGCGACTGTTCGTTTCGTATGTTGCCGATTTTGGTCAACGCGTTGTCGAACCACAGGCGATCACACTCCTTGCAGCTGTGCCCGAAACTGCGATCGAGGAAATCGCGCTTGAACCGCGCATCGGCGCCTGCCGTCTCCGGCAGACAACGCTTCTGGGTTTAGCCGCCGCTTCCCGAGCTCTCACCTCCGGGGTAGCATCTTGTTGGCGTTGCCGGCGAGCCGCCGCTTCCCGCGCCCTCAAATCCGGGTCCGCTTGGCGTTTTTGCTGCTTTGCCGATGCTTCCCGCGCCCTCGCCGCCGAAGTAGCTTGCTGTATGGGTAGACGCTGAGCCGCAGCATGCCGCGCCTTACGTTCGTCCATGGCAGAACGAGATTGTGTGGTCTGGAACGTGATGATGATGATGATGATTTATTGGCATCCCCTTTGAAACGGGGCGGCGACACAGCATGGGCGGCGACACAAACGCGCCATACACAGCAGCGCCATCTCGTGTATAGACGTTGAGCCGCTGCATGCAACGTTTCATCCATGACAGACAGATGGCGTGGCAGTCGATGTGAGCACGGACGACGCCGGACCGACGCTGAAGAAGATAAGGACGACGTAGTACATGGTGGTTGAAATTATTCATGTATTCATGTTGATTATATTTATCTACATTCTCTCCATCTGTCTCTTTTTATTTAGTATATCCTCAGGGAAAAAGGCATTGAGGGGAGTGGTTATAGCACAATCAACGAGAAGCAATGGAATGGGCAGTAGGTTAAAGCATATACAAAAAGCTTGGCGGCTAATACAAAGCTAGATAATTACTAATAACGAAAAATACAAGCTCAAATCAAATGACAATGTATTGAACAAATTAATAAGCGATGTACAGTGGGTAGTAAAAAAATGTCGCAGTTTCGCCCGAGAGGCGAAGCGCTCTGCCTCTCGGGCAGCCCGGAGTAAAACATGGCATGGGTAAGTAATCGTTTTGCAGCATAAAATGTAAATGTGAGTTAAATAGACAAGAAAAACTTTCACTGAACTGGGTATTCAAAATGGTTGCACTTGGCCAGTATATAAACACGTCCGTCAATTGCGTCAGTCAGGGTGATATTGTCTGCAGAAAGGTTGATATTGTCTGCATTTGGGAGAGGGGGGAGGGGGGGATACATTACCCAGGAAACACAGCATCTCTTAAAGACATCTTGAAATGGCTACAAACGGCTATAGGCGTCTTGGGCTACGAAAAGACTGAAACTAGAATTTCTTCTAAATATAACCTAAGCTCCTGAAATATACTAGTATATATTCTATCTGCGGTAACAACCCTCTACTGGTGTCACCATAGTCTATTTTGGTAAACGCCCTCGGAACGTTTAACGCAACTAACGCAGAACTTTTTTTTTATGTTGTAGAGCAACATGAAAAACTTCAGATACAGCTTTCGGTTGCCCAATACGTGCTAAATAAAAGTGTTTTTCCAAGCATGAAGGAAGCCCACGAATAACGCGAAGTGCCTCGAGCGGCCAGTCGCGCGGCAATTTTGCGTGCATTCGCGGGCTTCTCTCATGCTTGGAAAAACACTTTTAGGTAGTACGTATTGAGCAACAGAAAGATGTATCGGGAGTTTTACAGTGAAGCTGTCTACATTGGCTAAGATCCGGGATTTCATGGCGTCCGCGCGGAAAGACTCTCCCCTAAAAAGTGAGTGTGTTAAGAGCAAACAAAAGCAAACGCATATCGCCGCTCGCGTCGGAGTTCGGCTTAACGGCCACCTGCGTCTAAAACGATGGGCCTCTGTGAATGTATGACCTATTGCGTGACGTAGTGTGCGCCTGATAAGGGGAAAGGGTTGGCGCCCATCGACGCAACCCCGCTCGTGCCACTGCTCACGCGTTCGCCGTCGTCTTCTTTCACAGCTGGCTCCGTTGCCGCTCATCATTCCAGCGTAGAATTATCTTCTGTCGTCGTAATGGGAAGGCCGCGTTTACGGAGGTATGAGCCACATCCTTAAGGGGGTATATCCGTCTTACGTGACGGACAGATTTAATATCAGAGGTGATACGCGAATTTGTGCGCGTACTTATCGTCATGATGACCACCGATCAGGACAATAAATATGTTCGTACCTTAGTTCAAAATTCTGTCACCTCTGTGTCATGCGCTAAACTGCTTCGCTGGTCATCTACCTTCACAGAATGGAATGGCTCATGAATTTCTTCACGTTGCTCTACAATTTTCTCATTGATACTGTTAATCTAATTATTATATTTCAGAAGTTGGTTAATTAATGAAAACTAATTATGTAATTAGGCGGAATGCAAGAAAAATAAGCTGAGTACTCCAAGCGACGGATTACCTTGGTTCTGTCCTAGCTGCTACGTGGCATTAGCATATTTTAAAAGTTCGGCTCAAGTTACGTGGGACATCCGGTATGCAGATATGTATGTTTTGCTACATTTTCACATTATTTCATATCAGAGATGCGCCGTTTCCACAATATTTGAAGGTAACAGCGATCTGTGGCTGTAGATGTTGATGTAAATAAATGCACCGCTTTGGTAAATCCGACGCGGAAGGCTGCGCTCGAAGACTTCTTGAATATGCGAAATCTCTTAAGAATGTGTAAAAGGAATACAAAAAGCGAAGTGCAAGTGCAGAAATCAGCAACGACAAACTCCAAGGCAACAGCGTCGGCAGACGGAGCTCAGCGGGCCTTTAGGCCGCACTGTTAGGACAACAGCGCACTCAGGCCTGCTCCCTCAGCAATCGGTGTGCGCTACATGGATTCCAGGAACGAAATGCTGCCCCGGAGAAGTCAATAATGATTAATCGCGATCCACGAAACGCAACACCGACGCACAATCAACATGGGCGCAAGTACACGCCAACTAGCGAAAGCCTTGGCACCCCTCCAAAACGTTTCCAGCGTCGTGCGGCAGAGGGCAGCACAGAAAAAATGGAAAAGGCGGATTGGAGGAATTGAATTCTTTAACTCAGCCACTCCAGGAGTGGGAATGGCCCATCTCTCATCCTGAGGAGTTAAAAATAGGAATTGACGAGGATTTCTACTCTCCGGAATGGAGTGGGGATGGAATGAAGGGCGCCACTCCGCCACTAATTACGCCCATATTGTTAATTTAGCTATTATGTGACTAATTATCGCTTCTTGTAATCACCGGCGAAGCCGCCTTTCAGACACCGCTGCCTCGCGCGAGCCTTGATTAGTCCAAGCGAACTCGCCTCATTTCCCAAAAGCTGGCCGTACGGTGGCTTTTCCTCAACATGTCTATATCTACAGTGGTGCACCCTTTACAGGAGTATAGTGCAATGCGGTAAATTTTTTACTGCCTTGGCGCTAATTACGCCCGTACCGTTAACTTTACATGCTCTCCACTAATTATCGCGTTTTGTGTTGTTAAGACCTACATTAATACTATTTGCCGACTCACTACAATGTTCTGGAGGAGCTAAAGGGGCGGTTTTTCTTTCTGAATGTGATTACAAGGTACCCAGATACACTTAACCCATGTGAAGTCAGTTAAGACCTTGTATTCTAAAAAGTTGTGGCCTGCAGTGTTAGGCGGGCTGCAAATGTAGCGAGCGTCGCCCTATAGTTGCATTCGCAGCCGCTGCGCTGGCCCGGACTGTACTCCCGGACGGGGATGGGACGCGTTGGCGTCTACGGTCGACGGCGTTCTTGGGTCGTTCCTGGCGCTTTTTCGAAGCCGATTCCCGACAACCGTCCCCGGTTGGTGGCGCTGCGGTGGATCACGCCGTCTTCGATGCACACGGCCGGCCGCACTGTGAGTGTCGTTTTATTCAGTGGCCGTATTGTCACACTCATTCACTGTAGATGGTGTCCCCTTTCTTCGGAATTCCCTGCAGGACGAAACGGTGCATGCCGACAAGAGACACGCGCAGATAACTGCGGCGACGAACGCCCCTCGCAACCGTCGGCCCGGGTAGCCCAGGTGGTGGAGAAACGCGACACAGGCACACAGCGCCATCACCGACTACAGCATCTAACTACGGTGAGCTAGATAATCTAATCACAAAGTTCTCGAGTGAGAAAGACCCTTTTCGCCGCGATACCGTGGGCGTCGCCATGTTTGATGACGTGGGAGCACGTCGATTGCTTGCCTCAGCTGGGGATGTGCATAATGTTTGTCAAGGTTGAAAAGTAAGGCGAACACACCAAACAAAATCGCCTGTTCGCAGGTGCTATATTCGATCGGAGCAAATTGGGAAAGCGCACGTTCGATTCAATTATGGATGTTGCGCCAATAATGCTTGCTGCCTTGGCAGCGGTGACTTGACGAATACGTTTGGTGGTCGTTCACATTTTATATCTGCTCGCAACAAGATATTCTCTACACTCTGTTTTAAACGTGCCTGACGCCGACCAACAGTTCATGTCATGCATTGTGTTTGGCGACAGACACCGTAGAATCTTGATTTCGGCCTGGGGCCGCTAAATACCTGCTCGCAGGCCGCATGCCACCCACGGGTCGTTGTGGCGCAGGCCTGCGTTACGCCATTTATAAATCTGAACTTTATTGACGTGACAAATATGTTTATTGACGTGACAAACGATGCTTAGATGATAGCTTTTGAAGGTCCTGCCATTACTTTCATTCCACAGGAGCAACGACGTTATGATGGTGGTGTACACACATTCTCATGCTCGGGCGTTGCCCGGTGGCGTGCCCACATTAAAGTGGTATGGGCACTTTTATGCCGCCTGAAGGATCCCGCGACTCCCCACACGGGGTGCAGCTGCACGCCGTCGGGTTCTGGTAGTCCTTCTGGATGCGGTGGGTTTTCTGGTCTTTCTCACACGTTAGCGTCACTTTTCTCGGCACGGATTTCGTGATGGTGCAACAGCTGCACCTCGACGTGAAGTTGTTTGTCTCTGCAAAAGAGACAATGAAACACACAGCACGATTTGTCTTCCAAGCTGTTCAATAACACTTCATATGACCGAATAATCAAACTAGCTGGTCTCATTAGGCACAGTGCGCAAGCTCGGATCGGCCGTACGGGAGCATGGCTGAATCCCAGATTATCCTGACCAGCGTCAAAAGTTAATAGTGTACCGCGATACCTTTGTGGACATAGCGTATGCCATGACGTGTGCTCTTACAATGGTGGTTATAAATACCCCACACTACGTGTCCATGACTCTCCTCGGTTAGTGGTTGTGTAAACATCCTTCCTAAATTTTGAAACGTAAAGCTCGGCTGCGTGTTACTGGATGCCGCCAAGCAAAAGAAAGCTATCGTAACTGTCCGTAAAAAGAAAACAAATGTTAAAGTAACTTCCTTTTGACAAGTATATAAGCGCACATAACCTTTAGTAGAGTACACCGAAATAAGACACTGCACTACACCTAATTAAGGTCCTCAGCCACACTCCCAATATGACCCCTAGTGGTGAAACCATGCACACTTTATGAGCCAAAATCGTGAGGGTGTGTTCTTTTAGGCGGGTATGGCATTTGGAACCCTTCCTTTTTAGCAGACGAAATGAGGAGAACCAAGACAGAAAACGTTCATGCTTCTGCACACAGGTGGCACATTAGTTATTTGACCCTTGCAAACAGGTCAGATTGGCACCCGATGCTTGAAGTACAATTTAGTAATTCGCATGAGCGAAGAAATATGGACACTGAACAGTGTACGAAGCCCTTAGTGTAGAAACCAAAGTGCTATCATCACACACGCAATTATCCGGGGCACTCGCTCGTGATCAACGAGTTAGAGCGTCAGCACTTAACACAAGAGGTGACAGAAACAAGCTCGTGAGGAAGGGGAAGTTGTGGGGAAGGGGAAGTAAAAAAGGCCGCCAAGGCTTACATTCAACGACAACGGAACTACATTGACAATGCGGAATCGCAGACGCGTCAACTTACCCGGATTGTAAACAGTGCTCGAAGTGCATTGCCCACGACATTCGGCCAGACCTGGTATGGCGTCGGTGTTTGAACAGAACCCGTGGTTGGGGTCATTCAGGAAGAAGTACTGCACCGTCTGTTGTTCTTTTAGTATGCGAGGTGCACAGGGACCTGCGTAAAAAAAGAGCGCCTGTCGTTAACAAGACGCCTTATGTTCTTTATGGTAGAATGTTATTCATGCACTAGTGCACTTTTTGAAATGCACTGGCCCTAGTGACGTCTGTAGTTCTTCTATTCATCCTCTCGCGTGCAAGCTAGCTGTGTTCATTCTCTCTCTCTTTCTCTCTCTCTCCTTTCCTCTTTCTAGTCCCACTTTTTCTTATCCACAGTGTAGAGTAGCAAACCGGATGCTCGTCTGCTTGACCTCCCTGCTCTGCCTCTCCTTGCTTTTTTTTCTCTCTCTTTATGTGCAATGATCGTGTGCCTCTGCTCTCTCTCTATCTCTCTACTTTCTTCTTGTCGTTCTACCTCCCCTCCCATCCAACTGTGTTAGGGAGTAAACCAGATTGTTTGTTCTGATTAACGTCCCTGGTTTTGTCTTTTCTTTCGGCTCCCTTTCTAAGAAGTCGCTAAAAGAGACGATATCGACCGTAGACCTATAAGAAACGAAAATATAAAATGACCCCTTGTGCTGTTGTCACGTATTGTACTACTGCGGCGATGATGAAGTTGTTAAAGAAAACGTTGCGCTTACTGATGCTTTCTCTTTAACTCTAGTTTCCCAACGGAATCGCAAATAAACAGTGGTCGTATGCCGGTCTCGTCATCGGAGAAACGAGTTGCCGCAAGGACGTGGACTAATTTATCTACCCGTTGGCAACTGCATTAGTCCTGCCGAACCAGGCAAACAAAGATACCGAGTGTTTGACTGAACGATGGCGACAAAAAAGGAGAAGAAATTCTGAAATTTGAGCAAGAAAAAATCTGTACTTCTTGAAGTAGTTAGAATAAAAAAGCAAACCACTGTATGTTACCGCATTACTTTCTTCGCTTCACTCTCATTATTGCGCGTATGCCTGTACTGAACCACACTGCAGAATCTCGTAAAGAGGCGGCAGCATGTGTAATCAAACAAACACAAACAAACAAACAATTCGAAAATAAAAAGGCTAAATCTTTCTCTCGTCTTTTGTGAGCGGGAAGGCAAAAATAAGAGAGCTTTCAATTAGCGAAAAGCACCACACTCTGCCTGCCAGAGAAAACAAAGAGAAAGGACAGATCACCTGGTGTAACTTGACACTTCTGGCAGCATCCGGTCTCATCGCGCACGATGCTGTTCTGCAAAGTTAAAAACCGACATTTTCAATGGTTCATGCCAACAAGTCGGTCAACGTGTGCCGCCAAATTCTCATATGAAGTGCGCTTACTCTTGGGCAGTTGGATGGCAGCGGCGGGCACGGCCTGAGCGTGTACTTCATTTCCACGGCGCCATGGTCATTGCGGACGCATTTGACTTCGAAGCATGGCCTGACATTGGACACCCATGTCTCGCCGACCTGGATGATGCAGATGGGGCAGGGTATTATTCTATTTTGATTGCAGATATGTGCTCAGGATGTAAAACAAGGCACAAGCAGTGGGAACGCGACGGGAGTGGTAAACCGAGTAAGTTAACAGCAAGTGTGCACCTACATCAAAGGCAGCACAAGCTACAAAAGAAATACACGCGGCTTCTCCGGACTCAAAGCATTGCTGGTGGAAACAAACTCGTCACATAGTTCAGGGAGCGAACCCGGTACCACTGCCTGTCCGGAGAGCTCGTTCTGCCAAATGAGCAACCACGGATTCAGCAGTTGGCAGCGCGAAGGTGAAATAAGAACTCGAAACAATTTTCGCGGAGGACGTGTGTAATTTCCTCCTATCTTCGTGACGCGATCGTACGGATGGTAGCTATCTCTTTAGTGAGATAATAGGCGTTCCAGGTCGCTTGTGATGTACGTGCGGGAGCATCTTCATGATGTTAGATAGGAAATTTCTTATCACTTTCGCTCGTTAAATTCATTTCATACCACCCATTTCTCTGCTAAATAGATGCAAGTGAAAGCAAAAATTTTCAATCACAAAGAGTATGCTTTCACACCGCCGTTTGAGGCATCGGTGTCACCAACGTTCACGGAAGCAATTGATTTATTATCATTGTGCCCGGATCTCAGTGAACAAACTTCCTTATCTGTGCTGATACTTGTTTTGCTTTCACAGGCTGCCATTGTTTGATCCCTCATAGCGGCCATACTGACACGCACAGTTCTTATTGGTAAATGTCGCTCGATCTTGAGTATGACCGATTAGAAAAATGTCGCCAGCAACGTTTGAATATGTAGAAGCAGTATACCGTGTGCGAGATCAGTTCTCTAACGGCTACCTGTCCAGTGTTGTACGATCAGGCGTTTACCCCGCGAAACCAGTCGCTCACAGAGAACGCGACAATTGCAAACGAGCCAACGCCCTCGTCAGACAGTTCCAACTGCGTGGATTTGTGGCAACCAGTTGGACACCGTCAAACGGGTTTGGGTAATTTGCAAAGGGACATTCCTTCAAACGATCTCGTGGTGCCTTTCTCTCCCGTTGGTGACCTGTGTGCCTTTGGCTTTTCCCTCCCATCCCGGGGCGACTAAGAAAAGAGCGAACCGGATGTAGACATCTTTCTCGCATACCACCGAGCCCAAAAGCCACGTCCGTGTCGAAAACGGGGTCATTGTGCGTTTTTTTTTCCGTGTTCATGCACAGTGACATGCGTGTGTTTTGGGCCAAGCTATCCTCGGAGGAAAAGGGGCTAAAACCTCCAGATTGGCCGAGGCTGATGTCACCCATCTCCTGACACCGGATTGGGGGAAGGTGACGTGGCCATGACGACGGAGAAGTTAAAAGACGAGACGGACGCACGCTCGATCTTGTACAAAATGTGAACGTAAACGTGGGGTCTAAAACGACCTGAATGTTAGTCAAGGCCAACTATCCTTACTGCACCATGGCGCCTGAACTTCCCACATCTTTGGACACCCAGGTCCAACACCGGCATCTGTCTTTTTTTTTTTTTGCAAAACATGAAAAAGCTGGCTGGCTTCAAATTCCGTGATATCTACGTGCTGACATCTTAATTTTTAATAAAGGACCCGTACACACGAATTGCTTCTGCCGGTCGGCTGAAATAAGAGTATTCATTTCAGCATACACAATGATTGATTTACGTCGAAAAAAAAACAGCTAAACTTGTGATTGAGCAAGGGTCTGTATATAGACACGCAGGTCGATACGATACACAAGTCGCAAAAGTATTAACCGTTCTCTGCAGAACACTTATATCATTCAACAAAAGCGAGCATGCTTCACATTACGTAGATGTCAACTGGAGTTTAGTTTATTTGAGGAGCAATCAAGTGCTGCTTCCATTTACGGCGCGTTTCGAAGGCCTGGTTACCATAGTCCTCACCTGGTACAGTTTACCGCCTTCATCGCAGTACTCGCGTACACAACGTCCACAGCAATCTCCGGAGCCTGGAGCAGGTTCTACAAACTTTTCACTCTGAAAAAGAGAAAAAAAAAACAGAAAGAAGAAGAAAGTAAGAAATATTACTACCTCCAAGCTTCACTCCAAGTGCTTGGGCACGTAGCGCAGCACGTGCTGTTGCCATTGGAATAAGAGGCCGCGAACTGCAATAATGAGCGGAAGCAAAGTTCCAAATTTTGTGTTTCGACTTCTCTAAAATTTTCCGATCTTCGTAAAGTATGCTAAATATTTTGAAAGCCTAAATAAGAATCTGCTACCAACAATAGTCTTAGAATAGTCTATGAGTCTTAGAATAGTCTTTGAGTCTTAGAAATACAAAAAAAAAAAAAAATCTTGGTCGAATCATTTAAGTAAATGCAGCTGGTCGATAATATGAATTTTACACGCATTTAAATGAATAGTGCATACATTATCCGCTCTAACTTTATGGGAAACAGGAAATATAACAGGTCAAGTTTCCTGTTAAATAGTGGAGTTTATTGCAGAAATAGCGCAGTAGCTTGTTGCATATTGCAATGTTGTATTTATTCTGTTCATTGTAGTTATGGCGCTTTGTACGACTTAAGCTTTTTCTGTACACCTCCATCGTAAAGTTATTTTTCTTGAACGCGCGCATTAACAGGAGGTCTCACACTCAATGCTCTATTTATGAGACCTCCTCCCGCATTGATGTCTTCTTCGAATTTGTCTTAGGTTTATGAGGATAAACATTGGATTGAACAGGGAACAGCCGTGAGTAGAACGCGGACATAGATTCACGCACCGGGTGGCAGGTGTTGTTGCAGATCTGCGTGAGCACCACCTTGACGGCCTCGCCGGTGGTGGGCGACCTTTCGCAGCGGTACGAACGGCACTTGCCGTCCGCGGGCTCCTCCCAGGCCTCGCCGATGGATCGTGTCTGGCCGCCGCCCCGGCATGCGGTGCGACGCTCCTCCGGGCAGCACACGCCAACGTTGCGCGAGGACGCCGAGTACTCGTAGTCCTGTGCGATGACAGGGCACGTTGCTGCTGTTTATGAGTGCTTGCGAATGTTACGATCCGCACACAAAGAACCTCTCCAGTGTGTTTTAACTAGACAGATCCATAAGCTGCGATATTTTTGTCTGCGTGTATGGTTTTCCTTGATTCCGCGCAGTGCAGAAAAAAGACCTGGTTAACCTCCCTGCCTTTCCTCTCTCTCTCTCTCTCTCTCTGTTACGAACTTTAGCTGCCCTAACCTATTTTACCAATGTCGCAACGACGACTTTTCAATGACATAAACGTCATGGTTTCACAGAGGTCATTGCTCTATAGCAATGTAAGGCTTCTTAAAAAAAAAAAAGTAAGGTACTTTAGAGTAGCGTACACTTTCGTCGGCAGCTTAAACCCGGTTTTTAACTGCATCGAAAGTAACTCCACCGATGCTATCGACATTTTTTTTTTCTAAAGTCGACGACAACCTGCAAGTACATAACGAATGTTTGGAGCTCAGGCATGAAATTATGCTGTAGCTTTTAGTTAATACGAAGGTTAAAACAAGCAATGCACTGACCTCACTGTCTTTCTGATGGCTGGGGCACACTTTGACTCTGCAGCTATACTGGTACTGGTGGAAGTGTTCAGTGCACGTGCAGTTGGTGCAGAGTCCGTCCGTCCAGCTTGAGTCCACCTGCACATTGGAAACCACGCAGACAAGTTCACGCCCACTTGTGGTTTCATACGCAGGCATGCTTGCCGCCGCTCTGGTGAGAAATGTTTGTCACTTTGGCCCATCATGCCGATTCGTTGAACTGCTGCACATGTAGCAGACAAATTCCGTTTGTAAACTACATGTATGATGTAGTATGATGAAGCCGACATGATGGGTGCATGAATTTGCGCATTTGCGAAAAAGAAAAAAGGAAGTCACTGCAAGCGTGAAGCACTCTCTTAACTTTGCCTAATACTAGGCAGTCGCCAGCAAAGAAAAGTATACTCACTGGATACATCTTTTGATAGCGCTGCTCGGGATGAAGCTGAACCTGCATGCCGTTCACAACCCTGTAGCGGTGGATGTAGGCGCATTTATTCTTGGGCACTGCAACGAATAAATGATAATGCGGAGAGCGTGAGGTTTGTTGGGAGTTTTATAACGCGATGCAGCCTCATTTGTTACGATTGGATCAAAAAATTATAATACGCGCCTTTCCTCTACCTTACCGCACTAGCTGTCACATTTTATATGACATTAAATAACATTCTTAAGGGTCTAGTTACGTTTACGGCAAGATCTGTGCTGCCCGTCGCTACATAAGCCTTGAGAAGCGAGTATTTAGAAGATGCGCCACTAAAGGCAAGACGAACGAAACAACAATTGAACGACCGGGAAGTTAGCTGTAAACAACTCAATTCAGCTTCGTTCTCAACACCAGCCCATGTGCGGACTACGATACACCGATTTCAAAAATGACGGCTGACATATCCAGCAGAGGTGTGAATATTCGACGAGAGTTGCGGCAAATCAGCGCGGAGTAAAACATTGTCCTTTTCGACATCAGTAGTTCAAGCTCCCGACCCTTCCAGAACCTCTTAACTTGTCTACTATATTTCTCTACTTCAGATCAGCTATCGCCACGGTTAGGTTTTCCACAGCAACGATGACGAATGATACAGCGGTTATTGGAAACAGTTGCCAATAAAGCGACCTTCCGGCACATTTTGAAAGCAGAAAACAAAAAGGAAAAAAAGTTTAAATTTCGCCCAATGGCAAATCAGTGATGGCGATGGCTAGCGCATTGCTATGATCATTATAGCTTTTTACCGTTTTGTCTATGTATCAGCTGCAGAAAACGTTAGCTGCAGCGCGCGCGCACTAGAGAGAGAATGATTGTGGGGCGTTAGCAAGCAACCTGCTCAGGAAAAGCACGAATTCCTCCTATTCTGCGCTTCAAATTAAACTGTTTTATTCGCTTACGGTATAGCGACAGTTGCTGGTACGCTAATACGGGTAGGGTCTACGATAAAAAAAACCTACAACCTATACGGCTATGCCGTGAACGCAGCTCAAGGTTATCGGCGTAGACAGAATGAGCGTTTCAGAGCGAACATCGACGTACTGCACTTGTAGATGGTGCAGCACTCTCCTGGCGCGTTCTCCAGCTCAGTCTCAGGCGGACACGCGGGTATCTCGGGGCACTTGTTTAGGTTGCACCTCACGGACACCTTGTTGCAGCAACCTTTTTGCTCCACAAACGCCTCCAGTCCCGGGTCGAGGGTGACGGGCCAATGCAGCGGCGGACACATCTTCGGGTCGCACTCTGCGAGGGGGATAAGGAAAACGACGGGAAGGTTCACATAATGGTTTCCTTTGTGTTTTTTTTTCACTGACTGCCAAGGTGTGAATCAAGAGGAAATCGCAAGTATAGTGAAACAAAAGGTCAGCGTCCAAAGTGTGACTATACAACAAGGGTGGTAGGAATGCTCTGACGCGGTACATAAATATGAAAATTATGCAGATAAAACGCATATGTGTGAATACATGCGAAGATTGAGTCAAGCGGTGTGTAATAAATCCTATAAAACCAACCGCGATGCCTATTATTGTGTTTACTTTCACCCTATGCAAGGAAGGAAGGAAGGAAGGAAGGAAGGAAGGAAGGAGGAATAGACGGAAAGACATGGAGGTTAGCCAGTTCTCAGACCGGCTGGCTACCCTGTGCTGGGGAAAGGGTGTAAGGGGAATAAAGGATAATAAAAAAAGATGTTACAAAAAAACGAAAGAAGAGCAAAAAAAAAGGGGGGGGGACGAAAGGCGAATACGGCACTGCTTAAAGTCTGTCTCTAAGACCAGTTCTCCTCAAGAAGCGCAACAACGCTTCCAAATCCTTCAATACTGAGGACGGTCTCGGCCAGTGTCCCATAACCCTTTCCTTCGACAAAGGGCGTTTGTCAAGTCTATCTAACACTCTTGAAAGTTCTTTCCTGGGTGCACTGAAGCGGGGACACTCACAGAGATGGTGGGCGATTGCTTCCTCGCAACGTGCTGCAGATCATATTGAGTATAGCGTGACGGTGCGTCGACTTGGCTTCCTCGTTTTTGCGAACAAACGCACTCACCTTTTACCTCTCCAGAGACGAGACCATCTAACCCTCCGTGTGCGAGTCACGCATGCGCCGTCGTTGCCGTGACAACACTACGGTGGCGACGACGCGAACGCGCCTCGAGTGTCCGTATAATTGTCATCGCAAAAATTAATCTACAGTATTGTGCACTATGCTGGCAGTAGCAAGCGTCTCGTGGTCTCTTTGGTATAGAAGAATATACGTCGCAGTATAGAGTACTTAAGCAGTGGCGTACAAACACACAGAGACATTCATGCAGCGAATCTTTCCATTTTGGCAAAATAAAACAAAAATAATATAAAAAACAGGGACCTAAGCAATGCAATAACGTGTTGCCGTACAAACCGGCAAACCGTAGTGCTAAAATTGTATTTATGCAGCTCGAAGGGCATGTTTAGTAATATGCGCAATTGAGTTCTACAACAAAAAGCTGCACGCCTTTACGAGAGGCACCGCAAGCCGCGGATAAATTCAGATAAATTTAAACCACACGGCGTTCTTAAAGAGTGCACGGGCGTTTTGGCATTAAGCTCTCGTAGAAAGGAGTCCGCTGGTAGCATAAATCGACCCCATGCACGACGTCGTGCTCGGCGGAAAGACTGTTTTAAGAAGATTGGTTCGCCCTTTGTTGATCTTCTGTGACATCCAACAACTCGTTTATGCGTTAGGTGTCTAGCTTGACGTACTTCATGCTCAGTCCAGCGTCTTCGAAGTAAAACTACTGGACGGATTACACTCTAATGTTAGGGCAATGTCGGAATAGATGCGAGGCCACCCATCCATAGAAGGCACGTTCCTCTACTACACACCCCAGAGAGTGACCGTCATATGGGTGTACGTCACTGATCATAACCTGTTTATCATAACGGGTTTATCATAACCGGTTTATCATAACCTGTTTAGCCGAATGCAGATAGTTTAGTGTGCGCTGTGTTCTCGCCGCTTAGTTCGCGTTGAAGCGAGAGGCAGCACGAAGGTCGATTCGCTCGCTGCTGCGAGCCCTTTCTTGAAAGCGATCGTCTTGCGTGACGGACGGAGGGAGGGACGGACGGGTTTCCTCGTTGGGTAAGCACAGAGATGTTTACGAATTTAAAATCTCTACATTGCCGCGGTTATTACCAGGGAAATAGACTTCACCTCTCTAAGCATCATATTGCAGTGAAGCACACTTTCTGAAAAGGCGAGCGTTGACAAAAGTTTAAAATTTGAAAAAACGGTCTTCGTAAGTGAGATATTTGTTCGCATTATAAAGTAAAAAAACACGATATATTAATGATTTTTTAACGTGGCGGGTAATGAAGACAAAAAATTGCAGTTTCACCCGAATGGCGAAGCATTAATATCGTTAGCAAAGCATTAGTGTGGTAGGAGGACGCCAGTTAATGTTTGTGCTCGGTGTGCGGGGCCGAGAGATGAAATGCGCGGGCTTTTCCGTGCTTGTGTTCGGCGTGCGGGGCCGAAAAGCGCGGGAGTGAGCGTCGCTGGTGCGCGTGGACGGCGCGCGTGCCGGGAGAGACCATCTAGAACGACGGGGCAGCCAGGCTGACAGAACGGGCAGTGCAGCGAGATGGAGCGGACCGAACGCCGGCCCACGTCCCGGCATCCCGGTCCTGCACTGTGAACTGGGCACCGCCCCGGCTTCTACCATCGACGCGGGTCCTGCGGAGCTGGGCCTCGTTCCCGCTCGCACGACCGCTGCCGTGCTGCCGGGCTCGGGCCACGACCCAGAGCCCCCTGGTCCTGTTCCACAAACCGGGCGCCGCCCCGGCTTCTACCATCGACGCGGGTCCTGCGGAGCTGAGCCTCGTTCCCGCTCGCACGACCGCTGCCGTGTTCCAGGCTCGGGCTACGTCCCGGAGTCCTGGTCCTGTTCCGCAAACCGGGCGCCGCCCCGGCTTCTACCCCACGGCTGTGCTGGGCTTCGTCCCGGCTCTCATCCCACCACTACGGTGCCGAGCTCGGGCTATAACCCAGAGCTAACGCTCCGGAACCGGGCTACGTCCTGGAGCCATCCTGAGCTTCAACCGCCGCCCGTATACCCACCGCCGCCAGAGCCAAGTCCGCCGAGCCGTCACCTCGAGACCGGACTCCTGTGAAGAACTGTGAGTGCTCGAGCGTGACACTTAACCAGCTTATCTGTATAGTTCATGTTCATGTATTGTCCCACGTGCCGTTCGTGTCATAAATACGTCTCTTTGTGTCTCTGGTTGCCTTCTTGTGCGTCTGGCTAACCTGCGCCCACACTTAATCATCACAATTAGACTACACCAAGCAAGATTCATAGTATTATCAGTCTCATAAATTGGGTTAAACATTCCCTTGCTAATTAAATTAACAAACATGGTGCCAAGCGCATACAGGAAAACGTGAACCGATCTCACATCTCGATGATCACGAAGACTCGATGCGACAACGCTGGCGTGATGAAGAGAACCGGCAGCGGGAAGCGAACGCTTTTGTGCTGCTCTCACTTCACCGCATCTCCAAAACTTGAGAACACGCGACCACCAAAACTCACCATACGAACGCACGAACTACCAGCCATCTCGGCCCGCCCTTAGCCTTGGAACCCACCGTAGATTATCTCCAAAATACGGCGCGTGAGCCACGTATGCACTCAGCTGCGCGGAAAGCCATGCGATGCCATGCCAAGGCTGGGTTATAGGAGGAGACGTGTGCGTGCGTGCGTGTGCTCACACACGCACACACACACACACACACACACACGCACACACGCACACACACACACACACACGCACACACCACACACACACACACACACACACACACACACACACACACACACACACACACACACACACACACACACACACACACACACACGAGGGCGCACATAAATTACACCGCGCCTTTTGTTAAGCGGAGTTGCTGACTATAGTGAGTACCACAGACGTCTTGAACGCATCATGGTTTCAGAGGCCGCATGCGCATACCTACTCCTATCCGCAGGAAGCATTTACTTCCTCATTACCGCGCAGCCACGGACGCGCGAAGGCGAGCTTCCTGGTTCTTTTTTTTTTCGAACGGCCGGCGCCGCCGCGGATGCGCGGAGGCGAGCGCCATCTGGTGGTGCTGCAAGGAACCCAGCTACGCCTGGCGCGCGTACTACGCTCTGATTGGGTGGCCTATTCGGAAAGGGAACAGCCAGGCCGCAGGCACAGTCCCGAAACCCGGCGAGCTTCGCAAAGCTTCACTTTTAAAAAACGCTCACTAGAAAACTATGGCCGGCACTCGTTTCTTCGGAACCCACACCGGCGGCCACGACACAGGCACATCAGTCATCATCATCATCAGCCTATATTTATGTCCACTGCAGGATGAAGGCCTCTCCCTGCGATGTCCAATTTCTCCTGTCTTACGCTAGCTGATTCCAACTTGCGCCTGCAAATTTCTTAACTTCATCACCCCACCTAGTTTTCTGCCGTCCTCGACCGCACTTCCCTTCTCTTCGTATCCATTCTGTAACTCTAATTGTCCACCGGTTATCCATCCTACACATTACATGCCTGCCCAGCTCCATTTTTTCTTCTTAATGTCAACATCAGTACATCTTAAGTAACATCAGTACTGCTTCGTAGAAACCACGCGGGTTCGACTGCAACACCAGATGCAGTAGGGTTAAAGAAGAGTTACGGTCGTCCTCCGCGCTTTTACAATAGGCGTAGAGCAGTGGTGCTGTAACTTTACTTGCTTATTCTGCGACTCGGAATCAGAACGTTCACCTTCAGTACCTATGATGCGCGTCTCCTACATCGTTAATATAGCGTAAATAGTAAGCAATGAACAAAAATTAAAGAGGGAGAGACACAGGATGAGAGAGAGAAGAAAACGAAAAAAAAATACGTAAACGAACGCATGCAAGCCAGAGCGGTGACCCGACAGTGAAAACGGGCGTCAATTACGTATACAACATTTCTCGACAACTAACCGCAGACATGGGTTGGGCATCCGGAGCTGTCTGTCTTTATCTTGGTTATGGCACCTGGTGGACATATGACGGGTTCGGGCGCCTTGCAGGAGGATATCAAATTGGCATCTGCAGAAAGGAAGGAAAACAAAATAAGTCCCCTGAGTGTAGCCAAATGCAAGAAAACCAGGCAAGGTGGCATGACGAAGTCCACATTGCGAAACGTTGTGCTGGTAATTAAAAAAAGAGGTGTAAACAACTAAGCGGGCAGAATTACCGCAAAGGTAGGCCTCGCAGCACGTCCCGTTCTGTTTCGGCAGTTGCTGCAGCTTCTCATCATCTCTGCAGATTGGCGGGGGCGGGCAGATGATGCTTCTGCAACGAATCTTCAGATTCTCGCCGCAACCACACGTCTCGCAGGAGCTCACTTGCCACGAGTCGCCGACCTTCGGGGAATCGTTGAAGGCAGTTACGACGAATAATTGTAGAGACACAATAGTGCGCATGCACTGTACGCAGTTATTGCGAAGCTCTGTGAGATCTCTCCACACATCTAATCTGATTCACGCAAGAAGGCGTCATATCGGACGATAAAATCAGAATGTAAAGAACGGAGAGTTGAGAAAGAAAATGTTCAGGTGAACATTATTCGCATCTAGCGCGAGGAAAGGGTTCAAATGCATTGATCATGTTTTAGTAGAATGCCACAGTATCAATTCGGCGATAAATGTGGAAGTAGTGAACTTACAAGATGCCTTAAGTTACAAGGACAACAAGGTAAACGTGAATTAATCTGCGGTGGAGACTAGCAAGACACCATTGAAAGATTGGTGCCGCAAATGTAGGGAAAACGTTCAATGAAGCGAAATTTCTATTTTGAATAGTGTATAGGAGGCATTTAGATATTTATATCTAAACAAGGAAAAATTAAAAGAATGAGTTCGGTGGCATATGCGCCACCACCGAGTTTCAAATTGAATCATCATCCTCGTCAAACGATGCAACGCTACACCGCACGGGAAGGTGCCACCGTCCCTGTCATCTTTCCCTCTGATTTCTTCTCGCTCTTGGCACATGGTGTTCTGCCTGAGCTGTGAGCCTGCGGTGAAGCCGGATTACGGAATCTCGCGTATCCCATATCCTCCTAATACTCCTTGTACAATACATTGCACATTGCCTTCTACATTTTTTATAAGTTCACTCGCAAGTAATTACGCAAAATATTCATTCTGAGTATAAAGTATGGTGCATGCGTAACTGTGAAGATGTAGTTTACTCAAATTCTAGCGATCTGCTTTTGAGGAATTTGACACTCAATTGATGTAGACCTCTGTGTCGTCCCAGATGGCCGAAAGCAAACGTGAGGTGTGTTTCGAAATCACTGAGATTGCGTGAAAAATACCGGACGCGCCAGCAACATGGCAATGTACTACACGTAGTTCCATCTTCATCTCTTTGTTTAAGCAATGAGATACAGTTTTTACAATAGTAAACATGAGGAGATGAGGAGATGTTCACGTACATGGAGATGCAGTTTTTGGCATTTAACCGTGGTATCTTAATTTTAAAAATTGTTTTTCAGGTTCATAACATAACAGTAGACAATAAAAACCACCTTGAGGAGCAATTATATCACATAGGTGTTTCGGGTCTCAGGAGGATATGCAGGGTCAAAAGTTATAATGGAAAGTTGCAGGAAAGAAATAATGAACGGTGAATAACAAGCCTGCTGACTTACCAAGTGTCCCTGATCGTCACAGGCCTCTGTAAAGGGCAAAACCAAAATAAGAGCCTGTTCCTTTTCCTTCTTTCTTTATTTCTTTTTCTTAAATTCTTTTTTATGAGGAATTGAAACTCAATCGCCAGGAAAAACAGTGAAATAACTGAATTAATGCATTGGCTTGAGAAGGACCGTAAATTAAGATTCGGCGCGGTCAAGTGCAAGTACGCACGGTTGCGGCTTAAACACAAGCGATGTAAACTTTTTAAAATGTTTTGTTCTCAGTTGCAGGGCAAGGCTATTACACGAATCTATACGACAGTTAGGCTGTGTGTGCCCGTAGCGATTCAAAGCTCCGTATATGATAAACTTCACGCTTCTCAGTATTAAGAGATCTCAAGTGCCCAAGAACACCACATATACACACAAGTTCACAGACCAGCGGTATACCCTCGGCCAAGCGCGCAGTGCTCTTAACGCATTCGAAAAAGATCGTACGTTTCCCCATAACGCTATCTCAACGCATAACATCTTTACACTTATGCCTTTTTCACGTGACTTACGTGCGACAGGCGTGACAACTGTTGAGAGCAACGTTCCGCGCATGTATGGCGCGTGGACCATCAATCACGCAAATTCAGTCGACGTAGACCAAGCACGCCGTTCGCCGATAAAGCCGGAGATTATCATAAAGTGGAACTAAATATATCGAAGGACAAGCACTTCGGGACTGTTTGTACCAGTTATGGCGATCGTACATCCTTTCGGGCCCTGAATCATGGTTCTGACATCGCGAGAGTAAACGTCGTCACGGCAAACGTCGTCGCTACACCCTCAGGGGCTTATCTTGTCCCACAACAATAACCTTCCTCAATCGTGAGAGCACTTTTGAGCTTGAAAATAGAGTGAAATTTAGGACACGAAGACAATTCTATATTTACAAGAGGGGTCACCGGTATTCCTTTTGTTTTAGGGCGTGTACTAATGAAGCTGTATGCTAAAGCACTGTAAACAACCTTACACCTTTAAGGGTGCGTAAGAATGCAATTGTGTCTACAATTCACACCCTTACACTTTTTCGGGTGTCAATTACTGACCGATTTACACTCTTAAAGGTGTAAATTACTTTACAGTGTGCAGTAAAACTGCAGAATAGCGATGTCTGTCCCCATATGTAGTGCCCTTTTTCCACCGTTTCAGTTCCTCACCGCAGTGCTTAGTGTCGACGCATTCGCCGTTCTTGAGGACAAAGCCGCGTTTGCAGAAGCACGAGTACGTCGGCATCACGGGGCACGCGCTTTCCGGCTCCTTGTAGTTGGCGCATGTCTTGGGGCAGCCGGTGTCGCAGCGCAGCTCCATGTTCTTCGGGCAGCTGAAATCTGGACGCACGGAGGAAACAGAATAGAGCGATGACGCAAGTACACTGTGTGTTAATCGCTGATAATGAAGGAGGACGTTTCCAGTGCACCGAAGGCGTAGAAACACGTTGTTACGTTCTCTGGGTTACGTGGCGCACACTACGCGCAAACAGCAGAAAGCGCACGATCTAAACGTTTTGCGCCTTTAAGTCCCATATGACTAACACGGTCACCCTCAAGGCTATAAAGAAGTAACTGTATTGGACAGCCAGCTCAAATGACATGTACGATTAGTGAAGGCGTTGTTGAAAACTGTGTTGCTGCCCACCGAAATAGTTGACACGAGAGTTTGGTAAGAATAGTTAAAGTTAATTTCATCGAGGTTTTGTCTCGTCCATCGCAGTTATAATGATGTTTAGTTGCCAAAATATAGTCACCAAAAAAGAAAACGTTATCTGCGCCCATCAACGACTCGACTTACGCGTTAGTGTGGTAGCCATGGGATAAACCAAGCGCCTGTTATACACCAATAGGAGTGCTAAAATGTTAAGTGTGTAAGCTTCTAAGTAGCGTTTTAAATGTGATTAGGTCGTTACAGTTGCGCACAGCGTTACGTAACTAAACTGATTTATTTGCTCTTCTACGGATGCGCAGACGGCTTGCCTGCAGCATGGAGACGAAAGCACTCATTTGTCGACCCTCAGGTGTGGCTCTGACAGATTTATCAAACGTGACAGCCGCATTAAACATTAAAGTTTCGAGCAAGTTTCAACCACTAGAGTCGATGCTGTCACGTGTAAAATATGTTCTGTTACAGTTTCTTGCCAGTTTTCTCACTTTATTGCGTATCAGTTTCGGTGTTTCTTTGTCTCGTGCGCTCACGTGGTTTGTCAGGCATTACGCGTGCAGTGCAATACCGTGCTAGTACAGTGGTCACGTGTAAAGTGCCGACTTTGAGTATACCGACGACACCCTCTGGAATCACACAAGCGACCCACTGCTTTTTTTTTCTTTCTTTTTTTTTTTGCCCTACAATTTTGTTTATGCAATGGCACCTTCGACCAACTGTGCCAAGGGGCCATTTGTTCAACTAATGGTTCACAAATTTCCATCAACGGAGATAGATTGAAACTTACGTTTGTGTTAATGGGTGGAATGAAAGCACATTCTATACACTTGAAAAAAAATGCCGCCATGCCTTACTTGCAGTGATTAGCTCACGAGTTACCCAACAATCGCGATAAAAAGCGCAGCGCGTTGTAGGCAGGGGCAAACGAGAAAGGAACTGGATAAAACTGGCCCCACTACGTTTACTGCTGTTATAGATAACAAACAAGCCCAAATAGAAACGCTGAACAATCGCGATCCTCGGGGTTGACGCGCTGCGCATCTGTGAGCGTACCGCATCCGGAGTCCTGCAGCCACCGGTGCACGGACACCCCTGCCGTGGCGCAGCAGTGCGCGGCGTACTGCAGCTTGGAGCGGCACACCGAGGCACTCAGGTTGCGCGAGTAGCTGGCGTCACTGAGGCAGGCCCGCTGGTACGCCACGGGATCCACGTACAGCTCGCACGCGTTCTCCTGGAACCGGCACACCTCCGGAGGCACCTCCCGCTGGCTCGACGAGCGCAGCACAGTGCAGATCTCCGGGCTGCCCTCGACCAGCCAGCTGTAGGCGAAGTCGCGCACCTCGGCAACTTGGTAGCCGCTGCGGTGCTGAAGGTCGTTGCTCTCGTCCAAGTCGCAGTCGCCTGCGAGCGCGGAAGGCGGTAATGCGCGTGGGTATATGGGTGCTTAAGCGCGCAGGCTGTGGTTGTCCCAACAGTATTCACGCGATTCAAAACCGGCAACTAGTCAACCTCTCATTACTGAGGTGAACAAAAAATCATGTTTGGTGACGTTTTCTTTAAGCGCTTGAGGCCGCGTTAGCGTGTGCATTTTCCTGCGGAGCCAGCAGGGGTTTGGAGTCCACGTGGTGCCTCTGTAATATGACTGTGGTTCGGATAAGTCCAAGCAACACATATTTTTGCTCGGCATGTAGTCAAATGAATGACTGTAAGAGACGCCTTCGTGGTCATATAAGTTACGAGCTATCTCTATAAGGTTCATGATCGAAAAAAAAACGTGGTGAATCTGATGCTAAAAATTACGTAGCTGCGCAGCTCGACTTCGACGTAATTCGAGCAGATTCGATGCTAGGTTTCAGCGGAAGGTAAAAAGGTTTACACCGGCTGTTAATATAAGCTTGCAAAATAGTCTATCGAGAGTACAAACGACACTGGTGCTGGCATTATTCGTTTTTTGTTGCGGTGCTTCGCAAGTACAGCCCAACCCAAAAGATTTCAAAGTTCGTTCGCGACTTCTCTACTCAACCGGGAATACAGGTTAGAAAAGTGCTAGTCGCACGGAAGAATGTCGACTGAAGTTTTCCATTTGAGAACAGTTGCAGTGACTCAGACCAAATTTCGTTTTATTGCGATAGCAATTATATGGACACTTCAACCGGATTTCAGCCGTCGCCGTCACCGTCGCCGTGAGGTCCCGTATAAAGTCCAAGGGCGATAAAATCGTCGCCGCGCGCCGGGGACGCGCGCTATCATGGAGAGTGAACTCACGGCGGAAAGCAAACGCGACCTTCGCGCGAAAGGCCGTGGGGGTATGGGATGGAGGCGGGGCGACGCTGTGCTCCGGCACCAAAGGCGTATCTTGCAACCGGGCGCAAGGGGAACTTGCCACTCAATCTCCCACGCGAAAGCAAGAAAGCGGGAAGCCAGCGTGGGAGCGAGGGGGGGGGGGGGGGGGGGGCGCTGCTTCTACTTTGCCAACAACTGCGCTCGTACTTTGCCCGGCTGTGACGGTCGCCCGCACCATCTCTTATCTCCACACGGCTCTGACCTTTGTATGTGCTGTGCATTCGGCGCTCAGTTTTCGTTGAAGCGATAGACCGCACGAACCTTCACCCGCTGCGGCGGCTGCGCTTGCTGCCGGCGTTTGACAGTCGTTGTCTGCGGTCATTCAGTGTGATCTATTCATGTTTGCTTGTGCGCGCTGACACCACGCTTGTTATTTCAGTTAGTAAGCGAATGTGTCCAAGTTTATGCAGCCGATAAAACTACTATCCCTACTCCGAATAGCTCTACTAATATGCGATCGCAATTGATGCTTCGCCTTTCGGGCGAAACTGCGCCATTTTTTTTTTATTTTCTCGAACTTTCGTGTTTCAAAAACATTTCGTGGTTTGGACTGCATTCGATCAACTTTGTCACCCTTATATCACACTACAATGCGTTTGCAGATTGCAACATAACTGTAGCGAGTGGTCAACAGGAGTTCTTCGGCAGGCATGCAGTACTCACAGTGGCAGAAGTTCACGCAATTCTTATCGCTAAGAAAGAAGAAAACTATGCTGCGAAAAGGTAAAGTGGACGACTTACCGCACAGTCCCGTCAATTTCCCGGAGTACGTGAACGAGGGCACTTCGATGCTGAAGCCGTAGTTGAGCTCGAAGAACCGCACCACGAGGTTGATCGCGGGCACGTACACGACGGTAGTGCGGCCCGGAACCCAGGAAATGTTGAATCCTTGCATGCTCCACGGGAAATCTCTATCCTGAAGTTCGCTTTCGTCGAACTGGACCTGGAAAAGAGATGGTGGCTCAGCTGTCGATTCGTTGCTGTATATACTATTCGGTTAACAAAAGCGGTCCGTAAATATATACATGAAGCAGGCTGATAAAACGCATCAAAGGGCTCGTGATCATCATCGTGATACCCTTGGCAGGTGCGCTTTCACCATATGCAAGTGATACTGCATGTGAAGTGTCCTTTTCCTAATTTGTTTGTCTTGTGTGACGTTGCTTATTTTCAACACAGAGTTTGTATTTTAATCATTAACAAGAATGGATGACGACTATTTGTATACGCTCCAGATAACATTTCTGTGCTTGGCTTTGACAATGTAAAAAAAAAAGTCGCTGTTTCGCCAAAGGCGCAGCATCGATTGCGATAGCAAATTAGTATACAGCTATACGTACGAAGCAAGGATATTAGTTTAATGGGACGTATGAAGTTGTAAACATTCGCTTACCAACTAAAGAGACAAGCATGGGGTCACGCGCGCCTAGGTAAACATGAACACATCTCGCTCGATAATCGCGGCAACTGGCTGTGAAAACGCCATAGTGAGAAAGCGCGCCGGAAGCAGCGGGCAAATTGACCTTCGCGTTGTCTCTCATCTCGATTCAACGCGAATTAAACGTCGAAAGCACAGCGCATACGAAGTTACCGGCACTCGGCACATGCACTTTGTCCCCATTGCAGATCGATTTGAAGATCGCTTTGAAGATCGCTTTGAAGCCGCGCGGGCGCGCACTTCTCCCACATCGCTGATCGCTTTCAAGAAACGGCGCCCGCGCGGCCGTGATGTGAGCAGCAGCCAGCGGAATGCACCCCCCTCCCTCTCCATCTGCGTCTCCTCGCCCCCGTGCCTCGCGCGCGAAAGACCGCGCGCTTCCGGCCTGGCTTTCTCCCTCGCGTGCGCTACATTTAGCCGCGATTGATGGCTCACCCTCGTACGCTTTCACTCGCACACACAGCGTACGGCGCGCGGCGGCGATTTTATCACCGTTGAACTTCATACGGAATCTCACGGCGACGGCGACAGCGATGACGCCGACGGCAGAAATGCGCTTGGAGTGTCCATATAATTACTATAGCAATGAAAGTTAAAGTCTGGTGTTTTACGTGCCAAAACCACGATTTGATTATGAGGCGCGTAGTAGTGAGGGACTCCGGACTAATTTTGACCATCTGAGGTTTTTTAACGTGACCCAATGCACGGTACACGGGCGTTTTTGTATTTTGCCCCCATCAAAATGCGGCCGCCGCGGCCGGGATTCGATCCCGCGCGCTCGCGCTTAGTAGCATAACGCCTTAGCCACTACGCCATTACGCCACTACGGCGGGTGTCTTTGTTAATATAGCTGTTTGTTGAATCGGTGCCCTTAAACCCAAATTTTGAGCTGGTCAGAGATGACTTTTCTCGTCAGGAGGAACGAGGGCCCCTTATTTCGTGCACGACAGAACTACTATGCTACCGGGTCACAGCTATACGCGCACGTTCATTACCAACCCACACGACAAAGTTAGCGTTATCGTTACACAGCGGTCCGCAATTTATCATAAAGGCGAAAAGTTTTTGATGCGTCGCGTTACCTCCAAGACAGTGAAAGTGCGCTTCGATGGCAGATAAACACGTTGCGCGAAATTTTAGTTGCCTCCATCTCGTGTAGGCGGATCGATCACAGTCATGGCGTTGATATGGAGTAGGGGCCAACCGCTGCCTACCGTGGACAACACGTGAGTAAGAGAAAATGCATCGCGGACGTACTCTCTGCCCTCTGGAGATCCTGACGTGGCTATCGCCATAGCTTATAATGAGGCCCTGGGTGCAAGTCGTACGAGGCTCCTCGGGGCACTCAGCGTTCACGCCGACGACCTGGAAGTCGAGCGCCTTGTCGCCAGAGATGTGCTGCGCCAGGACGTAGCTGCAGTTGCCTTGGAAGTCGAACGTGCGGCCGTCGAAGCTGATATAGTTGGGGTCACCGTGGCCTCGACACACGCCTGCGTAGAAGCAGAACAGAAAATTGCGGTCCCACGAATAGGTCGAAGTGGTCTCTTGCAAAAAGAAACCGTCCCTTTACACGCTTATACGTCTACCAACGCATTGTTTAGCGGAAGGGGGATCGTAAGGAAAGAAGTGAAAGTTAGTGCAACCAAAAGGAAAGAAACCGTCGATAGAATAATCCGGCTACTGAAGTTAAGGTCAAGATATAGTCGAGGTGAATATGTAGTGCGCGAACTTGGAAGTAGTGTTCAATCTGAAAATATTTTTTCATATTATCGGTCCAATGAAAAGCACCGAGAACGATGGATGAGACAAAGATTACTGCACGTCGGAAAATGTTAATTCAGAAGGTTAAAGCATCAATCCAGCTTTTTAACTTTCGTATTTCCTCGTAAAAGATAGGGTTCTAGACGTTCTATTTTTTTTCTGTGTATTCAAGATGCGAAATTGCGACGAACGTTCTAGGCAAAAAAACTTTTTTTTAAATTCGAGAATTAAGTATTCGATTTTCCGGAAATGTATGCGAATTTGCCAACACCGAAAAACTTATAGGACGCTATAGTCGGTGACAAGCATATAATTAAATAAAATATCCACCCGCAAAGTCGTAATGCACGAGGCGCCTGTGCCTCAGTGTCCAAAAACACAGTTCCCGAAAGACACCAATGCCGAAGCAAAAGTTCCCCTCCACTGTGACGACGTGGAAATGAACGAGCGTAACTGAACCAACATCGTCTGCATTACGGGTGCCGCGCATTTTTTTTTTTTTTTCAATGTCCTCGACTTAATTTTTCAGTTGGACAGCCGTGTATTTGCCACTTCACTTTTACGTTGTCGCCGACTGTAGTGAAAACACAACCCTGCAGGTCCTTTAAATTCGTGCCGCACTTCGTGAACTGGTTCACGCTAGTGGGGCGTCATTTCCATGCTCTTACTGAAAGCTTCCGGCTCCTCCCGCGCTAAGCAAGAGGAGCCGGATCGACTTCAACTAGAGGTTGAAGTCGATCAAAGACAATGTCTTCCGGAGCGAGTTGAGGATGAGAACTGGGCGGAGTCACTGGGCACGGTACTCTATCGCGTCACCCCTCGCGCATGAGTAGTAGGAGCAGCATCGGAATAATTAAATTATTTTCCTGCACTATCTTCGGCATCGGCCCACTGTTTTAGACTGCACTAGCTTCGGAATCGGCAGCACGTAAAACGCTAGAAACACAAATACTCAATACGGAAAAGTGCGGATAATTCGCGAAGGGAGACATTGTCTTCAAAATAAAAAAAAGTGATGGAGCTCACAGTCGTGGCACATGTTGGGCGGCACGCAGGTGTCTCCTCGGCGCACCATTCCCAGCGGGCAGAAGCAGCCGGCCACGCACTCCTCGGGGCAGTCGTCGGCGGCACCATTTTTGGGGCGGTGCACATTGTCGCACGATGGCTCGCACTCGCTCGAAGGGCCACACTCGCGCCACTCCATTCCGGCCGGGCACTCGGGTGCTGCGCAAAACGCGCACGGGCGCACGTCACCACCGATACCACATTCGCATTTCGCTGTACATGCAAACAGAGACGCTGGAAAGCTTCCGATTTTGTAAACAGAAATGATCCACTGGCAAGAGAAACGAGCCGCTATGTTGCACCAGGAGATTACCAGTACCTTCTCATCTGCAGCTAATCCCAATTTTACAAATCGATTTCGTCGATAGTTACACGAAACAATATACACACTTGTACTTAAGGCGTGTGCTGTGTTAATTTTACTCGAAATTATTTAAAAAAAAGATATGTCCCTTACCTTAAACCAGCCTGAAAACGCCCTATAGCAAACGCTCGCGTAAGTACACCGATAAACCGCTCGACCAGCAGACACTGATTCCGCACTGTCAAGACATTCGCGAAACCGTGCTTACAGTCTCCAGAGCTCATAGTATATTCACTAGTGGCTCCTGCAAACCGATAATTCCTGCCCTTCAGACTCACACAGTGTATGCGGCCTGCTTTGGTTCTAGGGAACATAAATTCACAATTTCTGGCTTCCACGGTAAAACAATTGCGTTTGAAGCTCACCACCGAGTCTTCGTGTTGAGCTGCCAGTGCGAATAAATGCGCTGCATATCAATGCATATCAATGTCCTTTCTGTGTCCAAATACATGTTCACACTAGTAAAGCTTAACAAGGGAATTCACTGGAAGAAAACGCGATTTCGCGTCCGTATAAGCTTTCTTTAAGCTTGCAATTCCTCGGTGAGAAATATTCAAAGTCGTGCGAACGCATATCTACGCATCCAACACTGGCATTTGGAACGCACTTTACGCCTGCGGTGTATACGGCTGAATCAAACGCGCATTGCACTCGGTGCGTCTTGAGGTAACACGTAGTTGGATGCGCATTGAGTGCAAACGCGGAAACATGTAGCACAGCTCGGGAGACGGCTTCTTCAGTACGCTGTCTCGGGCTATTACAAACGTTCGGCAAAAAAATTCGGCGCGACGGCATCCTACCAAAGTGTGCCCGGCTGCTTACCGCATCCAAGCGACAGCCTCCACTCTGATGCGATTTGGCTTCGCACAGAGGCTTTGCACGTGGACACGAATCCCTCGATGGCATTGCACATGCATTTCTTAGCGTCGCCATCGCCCGAGGCCACGCAGTCGCACACCTGGTCCGCGCAAGTGCTGAGCGATGACTTTATCAGGCTCTTGTCTTCGATGCAGCGCGACAGCGGGGGCGTCCTGCGAAGCAAACAAATGCGCAGCTGATGCATTGCACGACGCCGAGTAACGCAGTGATTTGCATGAGGAAAGTTCTTACGCATAATTACGCCGCAAAATACAACGATCAATCTCGAGAACAGTTACACGCTCAGTTCCCCGACACCAAGTGTGGTGTTGTAGGGGATAGAAAATTTTCGATCATGATCATTCGGCTAATATCAAAGATAGTCTTCTTGCTGACGCTAATGCAGCTCCAGTCACACATCACGCTGTTTATTGTGCATTCCACTAATTACCAATCGTGTATTGCGCCGCCCAGTGAGTCTAATCTGCGGGGTTTCACGACTGATTTTCGGCAACGGATGCAACGGATGTGACGTCAGCCATCCGGGAGCGGTGAAGCGAAGCGCTGCATCGTGACACGTACTAACGAACGCTGACAGGGAATGCTTCTGTAGTCATAGCGCAGCGGAGGCTCCAACGCAGTGTAGCCATAGAATAAAGAACAAAAAGTAAACGGCTTCGTGAACTCGTCATTTTCAAAGAAGTGCTGTGTAATAAATAATAAAACAAAGATTATTAAAAGTGTCCGATGGCAGGATTCGAACGCAGGACCTCTATACTCACAGACAACTTTCTGTGGCAATGAAGGGAATGCTACTGGCGCGTGGCTGCTGCACGTGTGTTACCACCGCGCCAAGTAGTCCGGCAGCGTTTGACGGTGCTTTTGATTGTTCGGAACAGACGCTGAATCGACGCAGCTTCCACGTGCGACGGTTTCAGATTTGCTCAGACGCAGGAAGTTCCAAACGCCGCAAAATAAGCAAACTTAGTGGTGTGTTCTGTCTTATTTACCGGTTGCTATAATAAGGTGTTTCCGTTTTCTCTTCCCCAGCCTAAACTAACCTGGATTTAAGCGAGGGACTCTTTTCAGAAGCGGTCTCACTTGTGCGCGCTTTTCCTCCGCAGCTTTCCCTTCATTGCCACAGAAGGTGATCCGCGAGTATAGTACAGAAGCCCGACATTGAAACCATTACGCCACAGACTCATGCACCATCACGCAGCTTAGAACGCCCTCATTAATTTCTCGCGGGCAAGTCGGCGCGCTGAGACGCCTGGCGCGAAGTAAACATGCACCACGGTCGCCGTCACGCAAATCGTGCGCCTTTCGCTGAAGCGGACCGTGAGTTCATGAAGCAACCATGCAACAGCTTCTGTGAAAACACGTTTCACTTTTGCGTTCTACCAATTCCTATGAAAGAGGGATGAACCATAAATTTTTCCATATGCTGTTTAATTTCTTTTTTTTTTTGCTTTATCAAATTATAAATATTCCGCGTCGGTACTATTGTATTCGGGCGTGATTTATGTAACACGCTAATAAGCAGGAATCGTGGTTGTTACGAACGAACGCATCTTGCTGTGCAACAGCAAGAAAAAAAATTAAGGATTTGCTTATTGCTTACGGTAAAAAAACGAACATACGAACGTTTCACGCGAGCATGCTGTCGACAAACATGAGACACTCAATCCTTGCCTGCGAAGGTGTGCAGATGTTAACGGTGTATCTGTTTGAACCTTTGCGCGCAGTCGGACACAGACTACGTCATAACGGATATATGCGTCATAGATGACACAGTTGAATGCGCAAAAAAAAATATTCTCTGTCGTTTCCGCAGAACACAGGATGCACTAAAAGGTCACCTTTGTTCGTGATCCGCGCTCTTACTATAGGGATCATAGTCATGTTTGCATAGCAAGCAGTTCAAGATAGCGACGTTCTGACAACAAAAGTGCAATAAAATTGTAGGCTCGACCACACTGCACCTCTATAACGACGGCTATGCTGTCGTTTGATAGCACAACGCAGAGCGTCGCGAGAGGCTTTCTCCCAGCAGCGCCGACAGCCATCAAAAAGAACACCAATGGTACAGAGTATGCGAAATGCCTTAACGCTGTGGTCATGCACTCTATTTCCCAAGCGCACTCTGACAATAAGTTAAACCCGTACGTGAAAGCGAAACAAACCACTATATCATCTTTTAACGAGGTAATTCGTTTATATTAGAATAAAATATCTGAGTCAGCCTGTGCACGAAGTGATACACAGCTAGTATGATCACGACCACACCAAATGTTGAATCCTCGTGCATCTAGCCATTACCAGTGGTAAATACAGAGGTGAATTGAAAACGAGGCACCCTACTTTTGAGTACTGTGTTTGTCGTGCTTATCAGAACAAAGAGTGTCACATTCCGAGAATGTAAGTGCGAAAACAAGGATCTGTAACTTCGCTGTGCTTCAGTTAGATATGCATTTCGCACTTTCCGTTAGGGATACAACGTTCATAAGGGGGAAGTGCAGTTCATGCTACTGAGGGTCAAAGTAGGCTTGGATAACAAGTGGCACAGCCAGCTTGACAAAGAGTAGGTAGATCCAATTAACGCCGTTACAAAACGCAAAGGCTATATACCAGCCCGTTTCCAGCAAAGAACACACCGCTAAACGCATGAACAGGTCACAAAGCAAGATAGAGAGAGAGAAAGCTCGAAAGAATACAGCGGCAACGTGCAGATACCGTCCACGGGCGTCAGCGCAAAGAAGTCATGCTCGAAAATCTTCAGCGTTTGTTTCGTTCCTTAGACGGACCATTTTCAGTCTGATTATTGATGATACATGTTCTTATACTCATTCCACAAGAAAGGCTATGACTCAGCGTGTAAGTAAAGATCCCTCTTCCCACTAAATGTCAAAATACCAAAATGTAAATTATGGTCGGTGATAAATATTTATATGGCGACAATCAGCCGATCAGTCAACTCACGCGATCCTCTGGCACCACCTCTGGGCCCTCTCGCGGGTTTCCTTGGGACACGTAGGTTGCTTGCAACTGGCGGCCGCAGCACCAGACGTGGCCCAGCTGTTGGCGAAGTCCCGTGCGTTGTTGAGCAGTCTGTCGTCGGGCGTGCGGAACTCGTTGTTGGTGTCCCGGTCGTACAGGCCACACAGGCCGCTTGTCTTTGACGACAGGCAGTCCGACACCTTAGGCGAGTGCAAAGGATGGAAAAGGCCAGGTTATCAGCGACACGAAGACATCGCAAAAACATCCATATGGTGAAGATGAGTAATTATCAGCACGGCGAGTCTACGCACCTATTGAGTGACGCGTGAAGACAATGTGGATAATCATCGATTTTGTTTTGGTAAAACAACTTTGTAACACATATGAGTCAGCTTTAGTATTCTTTCAGCTCATATCATATTTCATCAATCATTCAGCAGCCCAAGCTCGTGGGCGGGGCCAGCGATGCCGTCCCCAATCATATCCGATCACACGAAGCTCAAGCAGTCGGTCAAAGCATGCCTCTTCACATTTATTACCAACACATGCGTGGCGGGGATGCAAACTGTAGTTCTCACATCGGTTACAGTATAGTGACAATTGTTTTTGGCTGTAGCTTCACGTAACGGTAACGGACACGCTATAGAATGTTCAACCACGTGCGGCATCAACCTCATTATGCGACCAAAAATATAATATACCACAACAGAGTGTAGGGCTCACGACTCACCGAGATCTTAATGGTGCGGCGTTCGTCGAAGGCGACTTCAAAGTTGTGACGCACCGACGTGAAGACGAGCCGCTGTCCGCTGCGGGACAGGTGCACGTCTCCGAGCCTCTTGCTGACGGCTCCCAGGTTGCGCACCACCACGGGCTTCCCGTTCACGCTCACTTCGGACAGCGTGGGACCCAGCTTGACGAAGGTGCCGTTGCACATGATCGACACCCAGGTCTCGCACACGTCCGTGGCACCGCGCCTCGAGCAGCGCCGGTGGGCTGTCGCCGAAAAAGCGTCACAGTCATGATTTCTTGTTGGGCTATTTGGTGAAACACTGCTAGACGGACGACGGCCGCAAGCAGGGAACACATGTGGAAACAAGGGCGCTCGTGCTGTATGCTCTTATTTCTGTGTGTCTGTTCGTGAATGCTGTGCAATGCCACAATCACGCGCTTCGTTGTAACCGGATCGCGGTGGTGACTTTTTGTCAGCCGTAGCGCATGCTCTGTGTCGGCAGGTATGAAAATCCTAGAAGCGTAAGGGGAAACTAAAGAAACGACATTAACATTCAGTTACTTTCGTCATTATACGTATATACATATATATATAGCCTTGCTTGGCTGACACCCTAGTTGTTTCATATCCTCCACATGTTTAGCAGCCCATGCTACTGAAGAAAACAGTACGAGCTAGCGGTTTATTGTTTTCCTTATCTGCCTCGGGATTGCGTTTGCATCACTTTCCGCTACGAGTCCGTGCTAGACCCCACGCCACCTTTTACCAAGAACATTCATCATCATCATCATCATCAGCCTATATTTGTGTCCACTGCAGGACGAAGGCCTCTCCGGACCCTGCGATCTCCAATTACCCCTGTCTTGCGCTAGCCGATTCCAACTTGCGCCTGCAAATTTCCTAACTTCATCACCCCACCTAGTTTTCTGCCGTCCTCGACTGCGCTTCCCTTCTCTTGGTATCCATTCAGTAACTCTAATGGTCCACCGGTTATCTATCCTACGCATTACACGGCCTGCCAAGCTCCATTTTTTGCATATGTTAGCACCGGTAGAATGCAATAATTGTACACTTTTATTTTCTATGACAGTGGTAATTAATCGCCCAGTCAGGATTTGGTTATGCCTGCCGTATGCACTCCAATCCAATTTTATTCGTCTGTAAATTTCCTTCTCATGATCATAGTCCCCTGTGAGTAATTGACCTAGATAAACGTACTCCTGTACAGACTCTAGAGGCTGACTGGCGATCCTGAATTCTTGTTCCCTTGCCAGGCTAACGAACATTATCTTTGTCTCCTGCATATTAATCTTCAACCCCACTCTTACACTTTCTCGGTTAAGGTCCTCAATCATTTGCTGTAATTTGTCCCCATTGTTGCTGAATAGGACAATGTCATCTGCAAACCTAAGGTTGCTGAGATATTCGCCGTTGATCCTCACTCCTTAGCCTTCCCAGTCTATGAGCTTGAATACTTATTCGGAGCATGCAGTGAATAGCATTGGAGAGATTGTGTCTCCTTGCCTGACCCCTTTCTTGATAGGTAACTTTCTACTTTTCTTTTGGAGAACCGAGGTAGGTGTGGAATCTTTGTAGATATTTCCGAAGATATTCACATATGCCTCCTGTACTCCTTGATTACGCAAGGTCTCTATGACTGCTGGTATCTCTACTGAATCAAATGCCTTTTCATAATCTATGAAAGCCATATAGGTATATATATAGGTTGATTGTACTCCGCAGATTTCTCTATTACCTGTTTGATGACACGGATATGATCCAAAAACATTACAACTATATTAAATCATAAATCATGGTGTATTGGTGAGTCATACTGCTACAGTTCTAATATTGACCCTTTTCGCGGAACAGTTTGTTTTAGAGAAACGAGATGGCGCTCACGGCGGCGCGCCATACCTCTCCTCAGCGACCGCGCACGAATACGAAACCATTACCACTTCTACCTTGCTTCTGTGCTATCAGCTGTCGGAAATGCAACTGAGTTTTCGCTAACACATTGCATGTGCTCCAATCATGCTAGATTGAATCATGTGGATTGAAGACATGTGCAGTAGTTGGCTGCAAAAATAGTGACTGGCATGTTAAGGAATAGAATGAATATGTGTGGCGAAGTTCGTGGACCGCTGCTGCAACTGTCCGAACGTGTTACCGGCACTTTGTGATGTGCGGCTTTCCTGGAGCATACAGAAATTTGCTCATCCGCCAGCCTCGTATCGCTAACCTTTAAAGAAAGGGCGTCATCCCCAGAACGTCGGCAAGAGTGAGTACCGCTCGTTAAACAATGACAAAGGGAGTAGCGCCGCTTCCTGTCATAGTAAGTTTCGCGCACGTTATCTATACACATCTGTCCCAAATGGCAGGAAAACTTTCGCCCACTCTATCGCTGACGTGTCAAGAATAAGTGAATGGGCGCACACTTGAATATATGCGCACTGTATACGTACAATAAATGACGGACTGCACCGATGGCGCACGAATGGTCGAAGCTGAATGTTTCGTGACGGTCCACAGGAGTAAGCGAGTTACTAGCAGTAATGTATATATTTACTACAAGGTATTACAATGCACAAAACAGCTACGTTTCAAGCCTTGTGCGCAGCAAGAACAAATCTATCGGAACTGAGCACAACCGCGAGCGCTTAGGCAGAAAATAATCAGATAGTGGCCGCACCGAGAAACGTCACTGAGTCAGAAACTGACAAGCCACTGCTTCAAAATGTTTGCCGAATTAAGAACAAAGAGCAAAACACACTAATCCTGACTGAATTCATGGGCGGAATGTTTGGCTAGCTTGGAATACATACTTAGCCCCGCTTTTAGAACAAGCACCATATACGCTGCTTGCGCCGTTTGCACATAGCTTAATCAGCTCCGAAAGCGCTTTTGCATGTTCTCTGAAGCTGTGATCAAAGCTTCGTGTCGTCCACCTAGTCACCGTCTACGATATCTCCGAAAACAAGAGGTTTTCTAAGCTGCGGCGACGTCATACACTTCCATTGTAAACAAGGAGGCAACGGATGCAGTTGAAGCAAGCAATGGACGCGTCACCACGTGATCAAACATGGCAGCGCCCACGGGATCGCCGCGAAAAGGGTCAATAGAAAATAAGGACGACTTTAACGGGAGCAGATTTTCGATAATTCAGGCAACGACGTACTATAGAGTGAAAGACGGGTTGGAGACGAGGCAACTCTTTATATTTTCGGGCCAGCGTTCAGCAGTGTCAGAAATTGTGTCAAAGGATTACTGATGTTAACTATTTGTTGGTAGTGCAAATATGCTACACTCTATAACAAACCAAATCAATTCAGATAACTTGCGTAGGTATTTCGTACCGGCGAACAAATACTGTACATTCGCACACGTCGCGTGTAACAGAAATCTAAAAATGTTAGATGACAAAGTGAAGTTGCAAGCCCCACAGGACAGTTTATTTTATTTATGTTATACTGAAATCTCCTAATTCTATTACAGTGTGTCGTTATGGCGTTTTTCGGGTCCACGGGAGCTTCCGGCTGCGGCGGCCACATTTCGATAGGGGTGAAATTCAAGAACGATCATGTGCTTGGGCCCAAGTAATGAAACCGTCATTTCCTTCAACCACTTCCTAACCTTTCGGGAGGCCTCCTTACACCGAATTACCTATGGAGGAAGCAAGCGTACTCTGAAAGTGCACTTCACCCGTCCTCACGTAAGAAACGGTTGCCGCACGCCTGGGTTCGAAAGCATCCCTTATTAGCTTTACGCAAACACCTTTATTCAATAAAAAAAAAGAAAGTTGGAACGGCAGATAATTTTTAAATTGAAGTGCTAATACAGAGACGCGTGGAGGCTTTCTTCGATTTTTAACGCGGCAGCGTTAAGGGCCCCGTGTCGCAGAAAATCCGGCGCCGACGTCGGTGTCAGCGTAAAGCATCGGCGTCTGGCGGAAATAATCATGCCGAACATCATCATCCCGAATCACCCCGACCTGGGGGGCCCTTCACGTGGTGAAAGGCGTTAGTGAACAAAAACTGAACTTCTGAAAGTAAAATCTGTCAGAAAAATTGCAAAGTACGACTTAAACACAACGAACAGACGTGATACCGTCGGATTGTAATTCGAATATACGAGAAAAAAGCCTGATAAGCTGCCAGAGATATTTGAATGTCATCGCGTTCCACTCTTAAAGGCGAAGCTGAAGCGTCCTCGAATTCTGATGGTGTTTCGCTGTACTTTGGTCCTAGGCAACATTGAGGGGAATGTTGCAAATCGAGCCTTTCTAAATTTTGATCAGGCCCAATGTCGCAGAAAATACGGTGTCGGTGTCGGCGTCAAAGGCGTCCAATAACGCTATCGCGTTCCACTCTTAAAGGCGAAGCTTAAGCGTACTATAAGTTTTTGTTTACTCAACGTGAAAAAAACCATCACTGTCAAGCGCAAAACTTGGTCTCCTTTTTTCCGCAACACTTTTCCGCTCCCCTGTGCAAGATAAAACTTAGTGTGTTTCAGCAACACTGGCGGTGAATACCGGTACACTGCTCCGAACGCGAACTCACAGGCATAGATCAAACATTCCGCGAACTCAGCCGCGCTCCTGGCCGCCCACGACACCTCCATTTTTTTTTCTTTTTATTGCGAAAGCAATTATATGGTCATGCCAAGCGCATTTCTGTCGCCGTCGCCGTGAGGTTCCGTATAAAGTCCAACGGCGATAAAATTGTCGCCGCACGCCGTACGCTGTGTGTGCGAGTGAAAGGGTAAGAGAGTGAGCCGGCAATCGCGGCTCAATGTAGCGCACGCGAGGGAGGAAAGCAGGCCGGAAGCGCGCGGTCTTCTTTCACGCGCAAGGCACGGGGGTGAGGCGACGGAGAGGGAGAGGGTGCGTTCTGCTCACGGTGTAAGGTTCTGCGCCGTCGGCTGCTGCTCACAGCGCGGCAGCGCGGGCGCCGTATCTTGAAAGCGATCTGCGATGTGGGCGAAGTGCGCGCCCGCGCGGGCCTTATCTTCAAAGCGATCTGCGATGGGGACAAAGTGCATGCGCCGAGTGCCGGTAGCTTCGTATGCGCTCTGCTTTCGACGTTCAGTTCGCGTTGAAGCGAGACGAGAGGCAGCGCGAAGGTCAATCTGCCCGCTGCTGCTGGCGCACTTTCTCTGTCCGGCGTTTTCACAGAGAGTTTCCGCGGTCATCGAGCGAGATGTGTTGATGTTTACCTGTGCGCGCGTGACATTGTGCTTGTCTATTTAGTTAGTAAGCGAATGTTTACAACTTTATACGGCCCAATAAACTACTTACTATACTTGCTTCGTATAGCTTTCTACTAATTTGCTATCGCAATCAATGCTTCGCCTTTCGGGCGAAACTGGGACACTTTTTTATTTTTGTAATATATAGAGCGTAGAATCCGCTGACACTGGCGCTTGGCGCCGTGCGCGCGTTTCTTTCCGCAGGCGGGCGACAGAGCGCATGTGCAAGCAACCATCACGGTAGCCAGCAGTGAGGTGAAGCGCTCGTTCAGGGCCAGGAGCGGCGTAAGGACGCATGAAGATGAACGCATGGAGCAACCTTACGCTGAGGAAGCACCAAGGAAGCCTTCATCGAGGGCCCCTCAGTAAGGAAGCTTTCAGAGTGACATAAGGCGGCCTCACCGCAATGAAGGCTTCCTTACTCAGGTAAGGAAGATTTCACTGTTTGGGCCTTAGACTTTGGTTCACGAATATTAAATAACCCCAGGTGGCCAAAATTAATCCGGAGCCCCCCACTAGGGCGTGCCTCACATAATTAGACCATGGTTCTCGCACTTAATACTACAAGCTTATTTATTTATTTATTTATTTATTTATTTATTTATTTATTTATTTATTTATTTATTTATTTATTTCGTTTTGCGGGTCCACAGTGGTGCTTAATTGCCACTGTATAAGGACAGAAAACCCCTGTAATGATGGCAGCTGGCAGCACGCGTCCATGTGCTGCCAGCCGGCAGAAATATGAAGTGCGAAACGTAGCGCGCATGAAACAAATGATTAAGATATTTATCGGCGTTATACGTCCGATTTTCTAATTCACGCCCAAGTTCCTCCAGTCACCCAGTCAATAAAATTATATTTCCTAATTTGATATGACTGTGCACAGCATAGAAACGACAGATCTCTAGTAAACACACTTGGTACTTAGGTAAACGTGGCAGCATTTGCTTAAAGCGAGCCGTTATCGCTAATTGTTTTTATTCACGCAGATTGTTAGGACGGCTGTCCTGCTAAGCGAACGCCTTGTTCGGCGTCCTCTTAATTAACATAGCACAAGTCATCAGGGTAAAAATGAAAAAATGAAATTATGGGGTTTTACGTGCAAAACCACGATCTGATTATGAGGCACGCCGTAGTGGGGGACTCCGGAAATTTGGACCACCTGGGGTTCTTTCACGTGCACCTAAATCTAAGTACGCGGGTGTTTTTCGCATTTCGCCCCCATCGAAATGCGGCCGCCGTGGCCGGGATTCGATCCCGCGACCTCGTACTCAGCAGCCCAACACCATAGCCACTGAGCAACCACGGCGGGTCAAGTCATCAGGGTCGTAGCACTATCAATCATCGCTCCTTCCGAACACTCGGCGCCTTATGGAATTGAAGCTAATTGGGTCAAGCACGGAGGCAGTTAAAGACATCGAAGAATATTTCGCAACAACCGTTGTCTCACGTAAACCTGTGTATTAAAGTAGTATTTTTCTGTCCTAGGCTTGTAGCAGCCGGTCTTAATTTTCCTTTCTTTTTCTAACTTTTTTGCAGCTTTTATGGCGGAAACATCTGGCGTTTCTTATCTCGCTAGTTCTCGCTGTAATTTGAGCACTTTGTTTACACAAGAAGCTAAACAGACATGCCTGCGTGTCTGCCTACTCAGGGCGCGACACGTGTGACTCAGACGGCATGGTTTGTTTTTGGCCCTTGACGAGCAAACCAGGCCTCCTGCCATATCGGCGTGCATAGCTGTATAGTTTGACCGCACAAGTGCACAAATATCACGTCCTGAGCGCCGCCATTTACTCCTGATACCCGAAAAAACCTGAGGATTTTCTTTGACAATATTTTATACGTAAACGAAGATGTAACATCGTGTGGGCGGATTGGCATGTTTATGCCGCATCCGGGATTTTCACGTGATATCGCGTTATATGAAACGCGCATTACTGGGGCTTTTCGTCATTTGTGACGACACTAAGGTCTACGTAAAATTAGTATCAATTTTGTCAAAGCATAAGGGCAAGGACATAATTAAACCACTTTCGTACAGTTCCACATTGCATCTATGACTTCATGTCCGAGATTAATTTTTTATATAATCGCTTGCTAAATAATTCTGAGAAGGATTGAATACATTGTGCAAATATAACGTACAAGGGGTTATAAGCGGAAACCTATTCGCCGAAGTTCACATGGTTCTCTGCGGACTTGACACTCGACTTAGCGGTAACTTGTTATAAGCTACGTAGAGGATTTGTATAGACCTTTTCACTGATCACAAACATAGGCCCTGCACGGCTTCCGGTTTTGCCCACTGACGTAGCTGCTAAATGTAACTGGTAAGGAAGCAACCATGCGTTAAAACATACCAAACTGATAAGGCACGTGACCGGAAGTTTCTTTGGGGCGGCACGCTCGCTGCTGTTATCGCGAGCATGAAACCGTCTATACAGAAAAAAAAATGTTGCTCAACGCACCCGTGACCGAAAACTGCTTCGCCACCTTGTCCTGGAACAGGATATGGTCGCAGACGTCGTGCATGAAGCGCTGACCATCGAACGTCTTAATGGATCGGCCTTCCACCGTGCACACAGCAGCTGTAACAGATCGGAAAAGATAACACCATTATAGGAAAGAGAATCTAGCGGGAAGCTGCGCCGCCTTACGTAATTTAGATTGATTTGATTTATTTAATGTTATTTGAAATGCTGGCGACTTTCGTTGCCGGCTTCCCCGCATATCATTGTCGAGCGACAAGGCAGCAATGACGATGAAACAACAAAAATAGGCACGGACGCGCACACAATGACGAGAATTAAATGCATGTATCGGCGTGTTTGTATCTATGAACAGCGTAGTGGATGCGAGAAACAACTTGGTAAGATGTAGACTCAAACGTACCGTTAGACAAAATCCTGCATACGTCAACATCGTCGTTCGCGGGAACTGCAAGGAAACGTGAGCAGATCAGTTGTTTTAGAAGCAAGCACGAAGCTGCCGGACGATGCGCCACTCTGATAATCAGAGTGATAGCGCGGATGCTTACCGCACTTGTATTCCGGACACCTCGTGTCAGACATCATTTTTGCCTCCTGGCCATCAGGACAAGCTGGTTTCGTCGGTTCCGTACAGGGGGAGATGGCGGAGGGTCGTTCCGTATCTGATGCAAGTAATTCAAAAGCAAGTGTAAATATTCTAAAGGGTCTAAAGAAAGAAGCAGCTATAAAGAAACAGTAGTAGTCGTCGGAGCACCTTAACGTACCGATGCCGTTACCGCTTCAGGCAGATACCAGCTATACAAGTGCGTCAGCTATGTCACGTCCCGCACGAGCATTAGGAGCTGAGAAGTACGTGCGGCAAAGGTGGCGTTAAATCAGTAGCGGTAAAGTAAAACGTTCGGTTATTTGTTAAGACGGCGAGTAAATACTGCCCGAAGCTTGTAAAACGCTTTCTTCATCATGCTATCCCCGCTACTTCTTTGTAAAGCGTCGACGTATTTCAAGCTGCCCAGTTATAATTTTAACTGCTCTAATCGCGTACTTCTAGGTAGCAGACCAGAAGACCTCCGTCGACCACCTCGGAACTTTGAACGGTACTGAGCAAAACGCAAGCCGCGATCCCCCTCCCCCCCCCCCCTTTTTTTTTTTTTTTTGCTTCATTCTCCTTATCAGGGATTAGCTAGTTCACTTGTAACCATGTGGCCAGTTTGTAACTTGGAATATATATATATATATATATATATATATATATATATATATATATATATATATATATAATAGTCAAGAAAGGTAATTTTTCGCACATATAACCGATTAGCAGCGCTCTAAAACGTCTAACAAAAACTGGGAGCGGAGATATTTTGCTTCGGCCGCCATTATATGTAAAAGTCTCACATTGGACTAGTGAGCAAGCTTAAATTTCTGCTTAATTTTTCTTCAATTAATAAAAATCAATTAAGTTGGGTACACGAGCTTAACGAACGTGATATTGTTTGAGCGGGGTACCATTTGTTCATTTCACAAGCATTGAAGTTTATTACCTTACGTTTGAGATGTACGTATTCTAGCGATACCGCATCATTAAGTTGGCGTGGTGTACGTAAGATTGTGAAATGCGGCATTCTATATCAACAAGAGCGGCGTTCTTGCATGATTCTAGCGCTGGTGATAATTTTCCATATTCCTTTATTAAATTAGAAATAATATATTAGAAAATAGTGTTTGCCTGGTCTCGTCGGTTGCAAACAGCATGAAAGGTTTCCAGCAGAAAGCACGGACAAGGACAGAAGGAAATGTGTGTCGTCGTCCCATCTGTCCTTGTAATTGCTTTCTGCTAGAAACCTCTCATGCTAATATATTAGATATCCACAACGAGGACCCATAGATCAAGCTCTAGTATAGTGTCGACGATAAATCCTTCGCCAAATCTTCGCCGAATGTAAGCTGTCACAGGGAAGAGTCAAACCATCGCAGCCTTCTTCGTCGTCCGGACAGTCCTTGACACCGTTGCACCACTTGAATTCGTCGATGCACTCGTTGGTCGTCGGGCACACGCGCTGGCCTGGGGGGCAGTAAGCGCACTTGCACTGGCACTTGTCGTCGAAGTAGGAGCGTTGACCCTGGATGCAAATGCGAACAGGGTGAGATATCGTGAACCAGTCCTATCATCCTGCAAGCACATTTAGCGCGAGAAACAGCAATGCTTCTGGGCCCGTATTCACAAAACGCTCTTACGCTAGAAATATTCGTAAGATAAACTTCTAGCCAATCCTGAAGCTTGAAAAATCAGTAGCGTAGGCGACCGGCGATGGACAAAGGACACTTGCGAACGAAAGGCTTTGTGAATACGGGCCCTGGTATTAACAGAAATTACGTTCTGCGCATGTGTACATAGTGCGCAGATTCAGCTGCGCTGAAAATCTGCTTCAGGCACGCTTCAACTTTTTCTATGGCGCACGTCGTTATCTTAAACGATTAGAGTCGTGATCCCAAAGCGAATGATGATACGTAGTGTTTTTGTCTGCAGGACATACAAGTTTTACAAGATTCGATATGGATGGTTTGCACTGATGTGATCGGGAACGTCATCGGGGACGCCGTGTTGGGGCACTAGCACGGTATGAAGCTGCGTAAACAAGAAACGCACAACAGGGCTGGTATAATCTAGCGATTGCTTCTTTTCGATTCTATGGCCCTCTTATCTTTAACCGTTCATGACCGGCTGATTCCGCTGATAACGCAGGCGGGAAGCCCCTGTGACATACACTCTTTCTATGATGTCTCGTGAAAGCTATCTATACATTTACCATGATCAAAATGGGTGTTTCTAAAAGATCGATGCACTGATCCGGCCATGCTTCATCAACTAATCCAACTCTTTCGGGTCATACGATTTATGTGTCGCGCTGATGACGTGCGTTGATGATGTCGAGCTGATGAACGACAAAAAAAAAAAACAAGCGATAAACGAAAGAAGTAGATGAATAAGACTTGCGAACTGCTAATGTAAGCTCCAGAGTTCTATTCGTATTTTTTACGTGGAGTTTTACGTGTGGAATGCCAGGCAGAAATCACCTGCAGGGGCACATATCTTGTGCCCTATGGACACATTTTGCCGTGGCAGGAGCAAATCAAATACGAAACTGTAGCAGCACGGCTGAATACTTAATACTTCGCGTGAATGACAGGCTGGCTGGAATCCTTACAGTTTAACTCAAAGCGCGAAGGACTCCTAAGACATGAAAAACAACAAATGTTTCGCCGTTTCCTAATCACCGAAAAGACAATACCGGAAGAATCTAGTAAGAGTACATAAAAGGCACCCGTCCGACTATTCAAATTGGCACAGCTACGTCTCCACATTTTAACGTGGATTCCTTGTATTGTAAGAGACGACTGCTGCAAACTGTCAACTAAAGAGTTTCGGTGCACTTTATTGTACACTTTCGTGGTGGAAATCATAAGCGCTGAAGATTGTTAGAAGCATTGGTGCGCTTGAATATGCACCTCTCAACGCATTTATGAACGGCTTCGAGCCGCGTGTGCGCTGCTCGCTTCTTGTACACTCACTCTATTGGAATTACAGATAAGCGTGCGAATGTAGTGGACCTGAAAAAAAGTATCGAACACCGGTTGTGCCCTTGCTCTCAGGTACGGCGACCAACGCAAATCTCTATATATAGACGGCGCTAAACCGGTTGGACTCCAGAACACTTCTTGAGGCGAAACTTCTGGGACCATGGTCACATTTGTTGCAAGGAAAGGAAGCTATACGTGCGCTATCAGTTTTTGATGTGCACCGGCATCAGTTACCGTTCATGGACTTCCAGCTTGTGCCTTCTCTTGCGTGCACGTGGTGACCACTCTCTTTCTCTTTTCCTTTTTCTATTCCCCATTATCCATACCCAGAGTGCAGGGTAGCAAACCGGACGTTCGTCTGGTTAACCTCCCTACCTTTCTCTCCTTGCCTTTTCCTTCTCAAGGCGTAAATCATAACCGCTACGGTTTAATAATATCTCAATGTTGAAAACGCTCCGGTACAGTAATGTTACTAATGTTAAACTTCTCTGTTACACCGCTCTTGTCCGACCTAAACTAGAATATGCGTGCATTACATGGGATCCTTATACTAAACGTAGCATTGATAGTCTTGAGCGTATTCAGAGAAAGGCTGTAAGGTTTATATATAACTAATTTTACGCGTTAGACTCACCCTCTAATTTAATGCAAGCTAATGTCATACCCCTTTTACAGGCATGAAGGCAAACATCTATATTACAATTTCTTTCCGAACTTCTGAATAACAAGCTAGCTCTAGATCTATCACCGTATTTATCACCCTTAACTGTCAGGCCCACCCGACACCAACAAAATGCGCTGACGCCATATTTTGCTCGCACAGACCTGTTTAAATTTTCTAATTTTCCAAGGACCATACATCATTGGAACTGCCTTACTGAGGCAAGTGATCGAGAGTTACCATTTCTGATCCTGCATCGGTATTGCTCTTTTGCTGCTATTTGTTTTGACTTTTGCTGCTTTGTTTGTATTTGTATTGTCCACCCTGCTTGGACCTTGAGTCCGCAGTATTGAATAAATAAAAAATAAAAAATAAAAAATGTGCACCTCACATGACCTAAATTATAACCACTGCACACAGTCTGTTAAACCGTTCTGATGCATCTTAATTTGGACCTTTTGTGGTGCACGTCATTAACGTTGCAGATTGCCGAATAAAGCGTTCCTATGTGCTTTAATTTATACCTCTCGTGATGAAGGTCATGATGTGTTGCAAACTGCCGTTTAAGGCGTTCCCATGGCGTTAGTTCACGCGTTTCTACAACAGTCAGAGAGAAAGAGAGAGAGCTAGAAACGGAGAGAGACAGTGCAGGTTGCATAGGCAACAAAATACCGAGAAAAATATTATGATGCGAAAAAAAAAATATCATTACAGGACTTGCCGACAAGCAGGGCATAACGATCCCTCCGAAGGCCCACAGCAGGAAGAAATATTTCGCCTCCATTGCCGTCCGCTCGGAGAGCTTGAGACACACGACGACGCACTCCACGACGCGCCCCGCACACGGTATACGAGCTAACGCGGAAAGATTGGCATTTCCAACAACGCACGTTTTCGTTCGCAATCTCCAACAAGCTACAGCAGCGCGGCGCGGCCGTCTGCGCGCAGATATCGCTGACAGCAGCGGCGAGCGTTCCCCTTTGAGATAAGCCGAAGTTCATACGAGATAGAGGACAAGGATGGCGAGCGAAGGCACGGCTTCGAGCCGCGTGTGCGCTGCTCGCTTCTTGTACACACGTTCCTTCGTTGTCATTCAGCTGAGGCGAGGGCGAGGCACGCGTGTCACCGGCGCTTGCAACGATCTCTTTCACACTCCTCAGGAAACGTACGCGCGCTCTACAAGGAAGAACGTCTCCGTCGTGCAGTTGTAATTTGACGGAGAAGAGACGAAAGACGCGGTAAAAAAGAGTTAGCTGTCAATCGATTATTTTCGGTTTCTTGTTTGTTTCCAATTGTTGATTGCGGAAATCAAAAGTTGAACTCGCACTTTCCCGAGATCTCTCTCTCTCTCTCTCTCCTCTTATTCACCGGACGTCACGCCCCGAAGGAAGAGCGAATCAGCAGATTGTTTCTTTTCTCGGAAAAGCAATGGACATAAGGTAAGCAATGAATAAGCAACGCATATTGTTTTCCAGCTGACAGGCAAGAACCTTTCTATGAAGTGGCCATTTAGGCATCTATATATATATATATATATATATATATATATATATTTTTTTTTTTAACGTGATCTTTTTTGGTCGCAATAGTAAGATAACACAGCTGCGGACTCTTGCACAATCTTCATGAAACAGTCACACACATTAACGGTTGCGCTTTGTATAGACAGCCATCACAAGGTGCACTGCTATGTATGCGCTTCATATAACAGCGGAAGGTAAATGCGACGATGTAATCTTGGTCTGAGCCTTATTGACATCGGCGGAGGAAGTCGTGAAAGAGCCGGAACAGACTGAAACGGATGAAGCGTAGACACATTTCTCCCAGCTCTTATGTTGTCCAAGCGTGCAAGTGCACGTGTGGCTGCTTGCTAAAACTAGCTCAATCAGGAAACGCGCTTTTCGGCCACTTGCAACTATCGGAATCGAGGTATATGGCAGATGCCGTGTGTAGAGATAATTGTCTGCTTTGGCTAATCACCGCCAATATAGTTATCCCATTGCTGGAGAAGGGCCTCTCCCGGAGGTCTCCAGTCACTCCTGTTCTGCGTAGAACTAACCCAGTAAGCGCTCGCAAATTCCCTACATCAGTTAAGTCAATCCCCTGCTACCCTCAAGTCTGCTCGCCTTCGCTTAGCACTTCTTTCTTTCTTTCTTTCTTTCTTTCTTTCTTTCTTTCTTTCTTTCTTTCTTTCTTTCTTTCTTTCTTTCTTTCTTTCTTTCTTTCTTTCTTTCTTTAATGGGATAGCATTATACAGATCATTCAAGGGTTGTGGGTCATCATTGAAAACAGTGGGTGAGAGGTGAATGCCGCATGGAGGCGAAAGGGACACAAATAGGTCAAGTGGTGATGAGGAGGCGAGCGTTTACGTTAGCGTCCCGTGAAAGTGCGGCGTCACCCTATTCGTTCGGTGTGTTGTGCCGGTCGCGTCACCCAAGGAGGTTTAAAAAAATATGTATTATATATGTAATCTTTCTTGACGTCCCCGAATGCATTATCCGCGCAAAGAGGAGGTCATGCTCGAAGGGAGCGGCGGCCAGTGCTGGGGCGTGGTGACGGCGTCGCCAGGTCAAAGCAGCGCGGGAGTGTCGGGTTGCAAGTCACGCAGGCGTCGAAGATGCGCCGTTTGGAAAAGCAAGCGACACAGTAGCGGAAAGTTCTTCGTCGTGCTTAGGAGGGAGCTGAGAGGAAAACCGTCGTCAACGAGAGGCTTCGGAGAAACACGAAGCTATAGACTCGAAGCTAAATTTACGGGCCGCGCGGCAGCAGCGAAATGAAAGAACAAGCAACGACCCTTTTACACATTCCGTCTGTTACAAATGAATTGGTTCGTGGAAAACGGCTTCAGCAACGCCTCTCGGTGTGTGTGATACACTGTAATTCACGGAAATCTTACTCCAAAGTACTACTACGAGGAAAAAAGATTGAATTAAAAGGTTCGTGCGATTCTCTCAGAAGTTAGTATATCATTTAAAAAATAGAATTATTTAATGCTAATGTCTTGAGGGAGATCACAAATTTATAGAATCCTCTAAAATGTTATCGAAATACGTCACTTTCAGGCGATATCATGAGGAGTCTGCAGGTTTTCTTTCGGCACACTCCAGGACCATCACAATCCTAGCAGGAGTAGCCATATGAACACAATACTTTTAAATACAAAAACAAAAGATATAGATGACGAAAAAGTTCATGCCTAGTGTACAATGTCATGAACAAAAAGAAACTGAATGTATTGAAAAAACGTTGCAGAGGCATCAGCGGTAGCAAAGAACAGATTTCATCATCATCATCATCATCATCATCATCATCATCATCATCATCCGTCTATATTTATGTCCATTGCAAGACGAAGGCCTCTCCCTGCGATCTCCAATTACCCCTTTCTTGCTCTAGCTGATTCCAACTTACGCCTGCAAATTTCCTAACTTCCATCACCCCACCTATAGTTTTCAGCCGTCCTCGACTGCGCTTCCCTTCTCTTGGTATCCATTCTGTAACTTTAATGGTCCACCGGTTATCCAACCTACGCATTACAAGGCCTTCCCAGTTTTTCCCCATTGTTGCTGCATAGGACAATGCCATCTGCAAACCGAAGGTTGCTGAGATATTCGCCGTCGATCCTCACTCCTAAGCCTTCCCAGTCTAAGAGCTTGAATACTTCTTCTAAGCATGTAGTGAATAGCATTTGAGAGATTGTGTCTCCTTGCCTGACCCCTTTCTTGATAGGTAACTTTCTACTTTTCTTGTGGGGAACCAAGGTAGCTGTGGAATATTTGTAGATATTTGCTAAGATATTCACGTATGCCTCCTGTACTCCTTGATTACGCAAGGTCTCTATGACTGCTGATATCTCTTCTGAATCAAATGCATTTTCATAATCTTTGAAAGCCATGTAGAGAGGTTGGTCGCACTTCGCATATTTCTCGATTACCTGATTGATGGCATGGATATGATCCATCGTAGAATATCCCTTCCTGAAGCCAGCCTGTTCTCTTGGTTGACTGAAGTCAAGTGTTGACCTGATTCTATTGGAAATTATCTTGGTGAATATTTTATATAATACTGAAAGCAAGCTAATGGGTCTATAATTCTTCAATTTATTCCCTGGCAAATTGCTCTATAGATGTGTTCTACGGATAAAGGGGGAACTTGAAGATGTTAACGCGCCAAATAGCATATATTGATGTTTCAGTTAAAATTTACCAGCACTGCGAAAAAAAGAACTGCTGATAAGTGCTCTCTCGAACATTATTCCATCTCGACACAGATTTTGAAAACGGAATTGCGCAAAAACTGGTGCTAAGCATAGAATGCCAGCTAAATGGACATTCATTTATGCTCAGCTGCAATTCTGCATATGGAGCGTGTGCTGTAAGGTGATTAATTACAAAGTTAGTGAAAATTTGAGAATGAGTTATATATTATTACAATGCAATATGTCTCGCACGTAGTGCTCTCCTCTTCGCATAATCCAGCTCATGTAGCAACCTTTAATGCGCATGTTTGCACTAAAATAAAAAAAACTACATAAACCTGAATATCCAAGAGCACACTGCCTGGTCCTCATACCACGCTTCGTACTTGTCGCCAAACGAATACCTTATTGATCTCTGATTCCAACACTCCTATCGTTTCAGATTATTCACTGCAGCCTTGAGCAATACTCTGTTGCGGTTTCCAAACGAAGGCTAACAATAACGACACCGGGCTCGCCTCCCCCCCCCCCCCCTCTCTCACTTTTTTTCTTTCGTACGCCAGGCACCAGAAGATGACGTGAAGGCTTATGAAGCGCGGATTCAAGATGGATATCTGGAGAGCCCTGACTCCACCTCTGATTATTCTCAATGTGATGCCAATTACCGTGATCGTGCCGTTCGCGTGACATATTTTGCTTGGAATTTTCGTGCTCTTTAACAGGTGCTCTTTAACGCCGAGGACAAATGCACATTGTCTCAAACTTGAACCAAATCCCTCGAACGTGTTGTGCACTTCATCGTTCATTAGTTTAGCGGACATTGCTACGCAAAAACTAAAAAAAAAAGAGTCAATGTCTGGTCTCTTAAATGTTTCACATCACGTACAACAACCGAGTATATGAACGTTACGTTCTCGTAAAATTAGGCAGGGCGTCATCACGATTATCGCCAATTACCATTCCGAGAAGACGTATAAAATCAAAAATGGAAAGTTCGGATACGCCTCTGACGCTGAATGCAGCCAACAATGCGAAATTTAAGGCCTAACAGGAGTGAGTGTTGAGAATGCAGAGACCGATACGCTCAACAGAAGAGCAAAAGCTAAATCCAGAACAGTGATACACAGACACACGCCACTCTCGGGAGTCCGTGGCTTTGTCAGCATGTCGCCAATCACACCGCTCTCCGCTTGACCTCCCGCATCATGAACAAGCTTCACTGATGCGAAATACAGTTCTATGCGAGACTACTACCGCCCGCCCACCTCAAGTTGAGAGTAGGGCAATGCGTCTAGTAGCATCCTTCGTCAATAGCTACTGCCTTTAATTAAGTTATAAATACCATCGCGGTATATTTGGCAAAGGCAATCACAAAAAAAAAGACGTAGATATCTTACTTTTGGGCAGCTGCACTGACTTTTCCTGCACTTGGAGATGCCGTTCAAAGTGCACATGCAAATCTCGCATTTCGGCGTCGTCATAACTGCCCTATTCACCTGTAATAGAAGAACAAGTCGAAGTGTGAGGCAGACGAACGCGATAAGACCTACATGTGTCCACTTCATACCATGTCAGCTGCATCTGTGATAATTGACTGTCCCAGCGTTTGCGCGCTATTGCTCAGAATCGTGTTCATCTTGATTGTTTGTTTATCCACCAATGTGATGTGACCACTTCTTCCTGTGCCATTCTTTTTTCTCGCTGCAGTGTTGATCGTGTCCCCTCAAGTGGCTATATTACATTTACTTTGTATCTGTACGCGAACAACTGCATGTGACACCTCCATTCGCGGCATCAACTATATGCGTATCTGTTATTTTCGTACATTTCGTTTTCGTCGCAAGAAGTAGCTATTGGCACATATCGTTATTCTCACATAATCCCGTAAAGCAATAAATATACCATAATACCTTGAGCTGAGATGTAATAGCTTTCCGTGTTTGTTGCTTTTATATGTACGTACGTGGCCCGGCAGGACCTGGCCCAGTTTCACAGTGCAATTCGCACTCGAGCAAGGTTCGTGAGAGAGCACGCCAGCAGCTTGTATCAGCGATACAGTTTATAGCAAAAGCAACTACCAGTGACAACCACTTAGCACAAATTAAAAGGTTTAGAAGAGTGGTGGGCCGACTTTTCCTGACCTTTGAAGAGCAGTCAACTTGGTTCATGCGCTGCATGACATATCTTTTTTTTTTTTCATTTTATTCGGGAAGCAAAATGTGCTGTTGGGATAATGACGGCGCTTGCTGTATGCTGCTGTGTCATCAAAATAATGATATTGTATCGCGACATTATCATGAATATGGCGCGAATATTTTCTCCTGAATAAATACATAACGCTATGTTAAGCTAAGGCACGCATAAAGAAGTCTAAACTTTCTTGTTAAAATTAGAACTCGCTTAGCGCACAAAAAGTTCCCCAGACGAATTGTAACAATTTCCGCAACGCTCAATCGTGCTTGGCTAGAAGGTCATACTAACACGCCGGAGGATCACGTGCCGCATTTTTACACCTTGCGGTGATTTTTCTTTTCTTTTTTCTTTTTTTTTCTGTAGCACTAACGTGATATATGTGCCGAGTGCACTATAATGTGCAGTCGGCACATATATCACTATAATGTGCAATTTATTTACTTATTTACGAAGTACCGCGGACCATACCGAACGTGACTCATGCAGGAGTTGGTGCGATGTTTCAAGACATGATAATATGTAAACAGGAAATACTATGTAATAAGAATCACCTTCGACAAAAAGAGAGTAAACTGTATACAGATAGGAAAGAGAGTATACGTGGGAACAATCAACATTTGGCTGAGTAAAATATGATGCGCACCGAAAAGTTTCTGAAACGTTACCTGTACATTTTGCACTGTGTCTACATACGTAATATAATGTTGGTAAACCGTTCCAACCTGTTATTCCTCTATAGGGAAGGAAAATGGGGGTATTTCTCTCACAATTTTTTTTTTGCATTAGAATCTAGGTGTCAAACGGTGGAAATGGTGACGCCCACCATCTCTATTTTGCCACATTTGCACGTAAGATGCGGGAGCCAACCGAAGGCCGCTTTCTTCTTTGGGCTGCATTTCCTTCACACTAAAACCCACACTCTCTTTTTGTTTGTTCCCGTTTGGCAACAAAAAAATTCTATTTATTATGCGCTCCCGGAAATCTAGGGCTCACTTCAAACAGTTGTCCATCTTGGAAGCACGAGCAGTGGGTCGGGGGGACGCATTTCGCGCCGTCGCAGAGAAGTCCGTCCGAGCACATGGGGCAAAAGTATCGCAGGGTCTCCGGTATCTCGGGACACATCCGGACGATCACTGTTCCCGTCTCTGGGCCGAGGCAAACAAAGACAGGAAGGGGTAGAAGCGTATACCAAACACGGCTGTCCGCAGCACTACCCCCCCCCCCCCCCCCCACACACACACACACACGCACACACACACAAAGGTGCATCGGCGATTCAAGGCTCTCACCTGGAGCATTCGTAGTGGGCACGAACGAAGGTGTTCCCGGTGCGATGTGATCCCCGCCTTCTAAAGGAGAGAGAGCAAAAACAAAAAGAAACTGTGATGGTCTATGGTGTCTTTTCAAAGTTTTTTTTTTGTGTATTTGCTTCTTTCACATTACTCATGGCAAACTTTAATGCCTTGATTGACTACAGGCGACGCGTCGTTTCTTATAGGCCGCGACGTGTAGGGGGCGTTGTTGTTTTTCTTCTGTTGGCAATACATCATCATTGTCATCGAAAGATAATCAATAAATGTGCAACCGGCAGTCATCAAAAAGATAGAGAAACAGAGACAGCGCTTTGGATTCAGATAATGGAAGCAAAAAAGATCATGGTGATTTACAAGAATAGGAAGAAAGAAATTAAAAGGGAAAATACGTACGATAACACGAAGGGCAGTGCCTTACTATTTGAGGCGCGAGCTAATTGCCTAAGGACAAAAACATACCGAAGCAAATACTCGTAACAAGATGAGGCGTGTGTGTAATGCAGCGAAAATCCGGAGACCATTCAGCACGTCCTAATGGAACGCGAAGGGATTGACGCAGTGAGACCTGTAGGTAGCGTACACCTTCCAGACGCGCTTGGATTTAAACGGGACGGAAGCATCAACCGGTCAGTAGTTGATATAAGCGAGATACATTTAGAGTATTTGTGAAACAAAAAAAAAAGGAGGGCAGGGATTTATACGACCGGATCCGTTAGAGGCATAGGTATGGTACAAGGTAGATAGAAAAGTTTTGAGAACGGGAAAATGATTATGAGATGTATACAAAAATGCTAGAATGAAAAGGATGCATAGCATACCTGAATAAGTCGAGCACGCTAGGTGACTATTTGTCACCGCCCTGTTTCAAAACGGGTGCCAATAAATCATCATCATGATCATCATCATCACCATGTTCACAGTGCGTGAAATGTGCAGCCGTGGCTGCTACATCACGCATGCTCACAAATGCAGGTGGCTCACGTGGATTTTAATGAGTTGGAATTGACGAAAGGAACGCTGTGAGTAAAATGTGGCGAGGAGGTTAATGATAATTGCTCACCGATTATTGCCCTGTAGGTGGAAGTGAAAATGGGAGAAGGAAGGAGGCGACAGGGCAGTAGGATAAACGGCGAACATACGTCACACAGGTACATAAGCATTCACAGCTGCGTTGC